>NW_024962195.1:0-57950 GCF_018350195.1 Panthera tigris
GAAACTATCTTTCAACTAACATATGGTTACACTAAGGTAAAAGTTTTTGAAAATATTTGCGAGAAATTATGAAGAAGTGCCATATACTCAGTTGTGTTTGACAGTACTGTGGAGAAACCATCTTTCAAATAACTTCTTGTTTCACGAAGTTAGACGTCTTCCAAAAGCTATGCGGAAAACATAGGGGAATGGCACAGACACAGCACTGTGAAATAACATTGTGGGGGAGCCTTCTTTCAACTAATCTCTTGTTTCACTAAGCGACTAGTGTCTGAAAACCTACGCGGGCAACTCTGACGCAAGTGCCATACACTCAACTCTGTGAAAACAGACTGTGGACAAACTGTCTTTCAACATCTTTCTTGAAGTAGGAAGTGACTGAAATTCTAGGCCTGAACGTATAATGACATTGCCACACACTCACCTCCTTGAAGGAACACCATGGAGAAACCATCTTTCAGCTAACGTCTGGTTTCTTATTGAGGGGTGTGTGAAATCTTTTATAGGGAACCGAAATGACTTATACTTAATTCTGGAAAAACACTATCGCGAAACCTCCTTTCAGCCAAATTTTGCTTTCACTGTTTCCACATGTGGAAAACTAACAGCTTTCACGACGTTAGAAGTGTTCAAAAATCTAGGCCTAAATATATAATGACAGCGACATCCTCTGAACTCCTTGAAATTAAACAATGGAGAATCCTGTTTCAACTAACGTCTGGTTTCAAATGAAGAGGTGTTGGAAACCCTTTATAGAGAACTATAAGGATCTTATACTTAATTCTGAAAAAAAAATCTATCCAGAAACGGTCTTTCAACCAGCTTCTCGTCTCACGTCTAAACGTGTTGAAAAACCTATCCTGAGAAATTATAGAGTGCCTTATAATCAACTCTGTGAGGTCACCTTCTGGAAGAACCATCTTTCAACTAATCCTTTGTTTCCTTCAGAAGTGCTTGATATCCTATGAGCACAGTGACATGTACTCGACTCTGTGAAAACAGAGTGGAGAAATGACCTTTAAATAACATCTCGGTTCACTAACTTAGAAGTGTTTGAAAATCTAGGCCTCAATGTCAAATGAGAGTGCTATAGGCTCCACTCCTCGAATTAAAATCTTGTCCAGAACCCTTTGTCTTTCAACTGACGTCCTGCTTCAAAGTTAGAAGTGTTTGAAAACTTTTACAGGGAACTCTGGGGAAAGGGTCACAATCTTAACTCTGTGAAAAAAACACAACTAACTTCTTGTTTCACTGGGTCGGACTAGTTGGAGACTCGATGCAGGGAACTATAAGGAAACTGCCATATACTCAACAATGGGAGGAAACAGCGTGGGGAAACCACCTGTTTCACTAGGTTAGGTGTTTGATAACGTACACTGGGAACTCTTAAGAAAGGGCCAAATACACAACTCTGAGAAAACACAAAAGTTTCAAACCAACTTCTTCCTTCAGTGGGTGAGAAGTCTTTGACTCTCTGTGGGGGAAGTATGAGGAGAGTGCCATGAACTTCACTCTGTGAAACAACACTGTGCAGAAAGCACTTTGCAGATAAGTTCTTGTGTCCGAAACTGCATTTTTTAAATCAAACCGACGTAATATAAGGAAATTGCCATATCCGCACTCTGAGAAACACTGGGGAGAAGCCATCTTTCAACTAACATCACGTTTCAGTAAGTTAAACGCTAAGAAACTAACACCGGGGAACAGGGCTTTCAACTCTTGTTGACCCCACTTAGCTAGTCATGTTTGACGACCTGTGCGTGGAATTACAAGAAAGTCCGTATACTCAGTTCTGTTTGATAATACTGTGGAAACGGCATCTGTCAAATAACTTCTTATTTCACGACCTTAAAAGTCTTTCAAAACCTATGCAGAAAATATAGGGGAATTAATGTCACTGACCCCACTTCCGTGAAATAATATTGTGGGGGGAAACTCTTCAACTAATTCCTTGTTGCACTAAGCAAAAATGGTCTGAAAACCTATGCTGGCAACTAGGGGGAAAGTGTAGATACTCCACTCTGTGAAAACGCCGTGAAGAAACGACCGAAGACAAGTGCCATAGATTCAATAGTGTAAAGAAATCATTTTTACACTAACACCGTGTTTCATTGAGTTAGAAATGTTTGAAAACCTATGCGGGGAACATTGAGGAAAGTTCATTTACTCAACTCTATGAAAAAAAAAAAAAAAACCACTGTGGACATACCAACTCTCAACTAACGTCGTTTTTCACGGAGTTGGAAGCGACTAAAAATCTAGGGCTAAACGTATAATGACAGCGCCATACACTGAACTCCTTGAAGGAAAACCATCTTTCAAAAAAAGTCTGGGTTCAAATTGAGTGGTGTTTGAAACCCTTTACAGGGAACTATAAGGAATGGACCTCGTGCTTAATTCGGAAAACCCACTATGGCGAAAGGTTCTTGCAACCAACTTCTTTCACGAAGTTAGATGTGTTGGCAAAACTATCCCGGCAACTATATAAAGTGCCATCTACTCAACTCAATGAAAGACCATGGTGGAAGGGACCATCCTTCAACTAATTCCTTGTTTCACTAAGAAGTGTCTGAAAACCTAGGCGGGGAACTATGAAGACAGTGACCTAACCTCAACTCTGAAAAAACGCGGCGGGGAAGCCACCTTTCAACTAACTTCTTGTTTTGCTGAGTTACAAGTCTTTGTGATGTAAGCGGCAAACTCTGAGGCAAGGGCCATATACTCAACTCTGTTTTACACACAACATTGTGCAGAAACCATTTTTAAACTAACATCGTGTTTCATTGAGAAGTGTTTGAAAACCTAAGCGGGGAACATTAGGGAAAGTTTCCTGTACTCAACTATGGAGGCGAGGGGGCGGGGGAACCCTTTGGAAAAAGCCATTTGTCAACTTCTTGTTCTAGTGAACAAGTGTGAAGTGTTAGAAAAACTATGCGGGAAATGATATAGAAAGGGTCATAGACTCAACTCTGTGAAAGAACTCGGTTGGGAAGGCTTCTTTCACCGAATATTTTCTTTCACGAAGTTAGGAAAGTTTGAAAATTAGGCCTAGATGTATAATGTGAGTTGCTATATGCTCAACTCTGAAACTAAACCGTCTTTCAGCTAACGCTTTGTTTCAGAGTTAGAAGTTTCTCAAAACCTTTACAGGGGTCTATAAGGAAAGGACAATATACTGAACTCTGAAAAAACACTGTGGAGAAAGCATCTTTCAACTAACCTCTTCTTTCGCCAGCTGAGAAATGTTTGAAATCTAGGCCTGAAGGTATAATGACATTTACCATACTCTCAGCTCCATGGAAAAAACGTCTTTCGATTAACATCTTGTTTCACTACCTTAGAAGTGTTTGAAAACCTATGTGAGGAACTCTAAGAAGAAAGTGCCATATCCTCAACCCTGTGAAACAATGTTGAGAAACTGCCTCTCAACTAACATACCAAACTATTATCTTGTTTCACATACACCGCACTATACCCAATATTTAGCCAACACTCACCAAGGTCTTCTCACCAAGCACACTCCACACACACACACACACACATACCTCTTAACACACCACAAACACCCCACTTCAACCTCCCACAGTGCCTAGGAAACACATAAAAACCAAACATATCACACACAGACAAAACCCACCACAATATACCACAAGTACCACACACATTCAAACCTCCTATGTACAACACTTTTATACTGCTTAAAACTCGGACGGGACACACACTTCATTTGTAAACGACACACACAGTTTCCATGTAACATACCCAATCCACTACAACACACGTTCAGAATATCCATCACACAGTCCAAATACCTCACAAACATCACACTACCTATGCAGCACACGTATTCCACAAACACACTTCACATATACCATGCACAAAAATTCACACCCCACACATACACCAGAGACATGCTGCTTATAAACCACATGCGCACGCCCTTTCCATACACCACACACGTAGCAAATACAACACCTCAATGCTCCGCATATAGCCTGCTACATTTCTTCTGCCCCTACCTGCCAATGGGATGGCAGGAAAGACATCAAAAGCCAGGGCTTTCCCTCTCTATTTGAGGGAAGAATAGAGGCCTCGTGATGACAGTGCTTTGGGTGTGGCCTGGACCGAGGTCCCTTTACCAAAGGCCATGGCTGTTTCTAACTCTTGAGACAGTCAACTTGCTTAAAGAGTGTATCAGTCACTTCACTCTCAACAGTCTCCCACTCATTCCCATCTCTGATGAAGACCTCTAGCACGCCAGCTATCATTTTGAACCCCTTTGATCTACTTCCAAATGAGTTTCTCCCTGGGCTGCATTCCAAGAGAGTCTCTCAGAGGAACAGCCTCTGCTTTCAAGTGGAGTGTGGTGAAGTCCTTGGGAGTGTGCAATGGGTTTTGTAAGAGGACCCCCCCCCCCGTTCATCTGGCTTCAGAAGTATATGGACATCAAGAGGCCTGACTCATTGAAGATGCCCATTGGCGAATGTTGGTATGAATCCTGAGCCAGAGGTTGCAAGAGAGAGCTGGCCTCTTTTGTGGGCTGAGAGGAAATGAAGCGAGGCGTCTCCTTTCAAGAATAATCCAGTTCCCATTTGGAATGTCGAGCTTTGGTCCACCTCCTAGTCATTTTCTTCCTATGGCTGTCCTTCGAAATAAACTTTTGCTCACACATAGGGGCCACAGAACTGTCCTTCACTCAGCTGGCACCCTGGGGTAAGCCACAAACTCCCACTCTGGCCCTGTGCCCAGTGAGGGCTTTTCGACCCTGCTATACCAAAGGAACAACGGCCTCTGACTGGATGGTGCTTGGCCTGCTCTGGTAGACAAGGTGAAGGGGAGCTGTCTGGCTTCGCTCACCGGCTTGATTGAGTGGGTTTCATTTTGAGCAGCAGCCAGTTTACACATGGGCAGTAGGAACCACGTGTGGGTCAGGATGAGAAGAGCCCCTTCCAGAATAAGGAATAAAGTCCTCGTTCCGGACACCTGAGCAAGAGCCAGCAGCACCCAATAGCCACATCTCAAACACTGCTGCCTCCAACAACTGAATGACAGAGATCCTGGAAGGGACAGACAAAGCTAGCAATCTCTAGCTCCTGAAGAAAGACTACAGGCGTCTTGATGGCAAGGTTCTTGTGTGTGGTCTTTCAGAGGGCTCCCTTTGCCTAAGCTGAGAGGCATCTCTTATTCCTGATACAACCAGGTTCCAGGTTGATGGGAGACTGTCAGTCATTTCAGTCTCAACATTCTCCAAATGTCAGCTCCGATGAAGAACAGAGGCACCCTGGGTCTCCATGGACACAACTTGGCTCTCTGAGAAGAAAATAAGGTTCTATTTACATCCAGTGTCTGAGAGACATACTGTCCTCCTTCAAGATGGAGTCTGCCAGTGTCCACATTATGGTGATGTAGGATTTGCTTGGGCCCCTCTCAATGTGCTATCAGAAATGTGTGGCCAACCAAAACCCTAGGGTATTTGAAGGTGCCCAGGGACAATGCTTGTGGGGAGGCTAATCCACCAGTTAGGGGCCAATCACACCTCCTTTGTGAGATGAGAGAAAGAGAAGGCCGATACCTAGTTCCTAGATTTCCACCAAGGCCCTTTGTTAATGCAGGACCATGATTGACCTCATAGGGATTCTGATCCCACTGCTGCTTTTCTAACTTGTTCTCACATCACACACCAAGACCAAGGGGCTCTCCCTACCAAACAACGTCCAAGGATGGGAGTTGAGTTTCCAGGCCTTTCCTGAGTCAATACAGAGCTCTCAGAGTGGGGTACCTGACAGGACAGCTAGCACGCATGTCCCTGAGCCCTCGGTGCATAGCAGGCCTCAGTGTCATAGGAATGGGTAGCCACATGAACCCGTGACCTTACTTGACTGAGATACCCTCATTTGGAAGAAAAGGCAGACTGTGAATGTGCAGCTTGCTTCAGGCACTGACCAGCACACAAAAAGCCTTTTGAATACATGGTGCACCATAGCCTCGTTCAAACCTACCGATCATCACAGGGAAGCCATAGTCCTCATGACTCAGAATAACTGCTGCCCCTATCTCCGGACACGATGCGAAGAAGGCCAACAGAAGCCAAAGCTTCCCACTATTTCTTAAGGGATAATGTGGGCTTCTTGGTCACAGGGCTGCAAGGGGCAACTTTTGAGGCACTCCTTGAGCCAAGCTGACAAAGGGTTCTTCTGATGCCCGAGCAAGCCAGCGTGCTAATATCTTGTGCTGGGCAGATTATTCTAAGCATTACCCAAATCTCAGCCTTAAGGAAGAACTTTGGCCCTCGGTGCATCACGTTTCATGACACTGCTTTAATTCTTCACCACGGTTCCTCTTGTGATTCCCCCCAGATCCAGTCACTCAGAGTCACAGCACCGACTTGTGACTTGTGGCATAGGTTGAGCCAAAGGGGCCCTGGCATTTTGGTTTCAGGACTCCATGGGCCTCCGGGGTCCTAGGCCTTTAGAAGGGGGTCCAGCTGAGAAGTGTGTATGGGTGGTTGGCCAGAGGCAATAGGGGGGAGATGGCCTCCATGCCCAGGGAAAACGAAGTTTAACATGTCCCACCCAAACCGAGCACATTCTCATTGGATGGAAATGTTGAATGCATATTGGTCCAGGTTAGAGCCTTTCTCTCTCCGTTACTGCCCTTCTGCCTGAGTCTTCGTCCAACCTTAGGAGCCACGGAGCAGGCACTCACTCGGCGGGCACCAAGGGGTGGGCTTCGGGTTGCCACTCAGTCCCGAGCCCAGTGACAGCCATGAGCATCGGCTATCCCAAAGGAGGAGCTCCTATCGCTGAGCTTGGTGAATGGCGGTTTGTAACATGAGGTGAGGAAGTGAGCAAACTTGCCTCATTGCTCTGCCTGATGGAGGGGCCTTCCGCCTGAAAAGCAGACAGTTCACACAGGAGCAGGAGGCTCCAGAGGCTGGTCAGCACAGAAAGAGCCCTTTACAGGGAGAGGGCCCCAGTGCCCCTTTCCACACTGTCGGAGGAAGACCTGGGGGGCACCTGACTACACCAACTGTCACTGCTCACTCCATTCAGTGATGGGAAAAGGAAGGAAAGCAACGCCCAGGGCTCTCTAGGCCCTTCTGAAGGAAGAAGGCAGCCCTTTTGCTGACACGGCTCCCAGTTGTGGATGCTACAGACACTGTTGCTTAAGGCTTCTGGTGTGTCCTCTTCTTCCCTTAACCAGGTTGCCAGGAGCTGCTTCTGGACCCTTCCTTCTCCACATAATTTCCCTTTCGAACTCTGAAGAGCTCTGACCCTCTTTCTCCACCTTTACACATCTTTGCTTTCTTGTAGAAGCAAGATTCTTCCCATCATCCGTTCAGTCATTGTCTCACGGTGATATCCTCTGCCTTTCACAAGGGAGTCTGATTCAGTCCTGGAGACTGTGGGAAAGATTTTGGCCACAGGGTTCATTCCTCATCAATACAATGGGTTCCAGAAGTATGTTGTCACTCAGGGACCCAGGCCAATGGAAGGGTCCCCTCAGAGGGTGTTTTTCTGTCGGTTGGGCAAGAGATTTGGGTATGGAGCTGGCTTTCTTCTGGGCCAAAGAAGTGAGACACTTCCTTTCCAAGTGGCTCCCAACTCCTACTGTGTATGCCAAACTTTGGACCCCCTTATGCCCATTGCCTTCACCTTGCTGCATTTCCAACCTTTTTTTTCTCCCTTAGGAGCTATGGAGCTATCAGAAGCTCAGGTAGCTCAGCCGAGTATGCATCAAACTCCCACTCTGCTCCCGTGCTCAATGAGAGCCCTCAGGCTCTGAACTAACAAAGGAAAGATGGTCTTTATTCCCTGGAAGATTGGTGACTGGCCTGTTCTGGTATGGAGGGGGAAGGGGAGCCAGCTTGCTTCACTATCCTGGATGACTGTGTTGTGTTCCTTGTGAGAAGCAGACGGTTTGCCCATGAACAGTCCGGACAAGGCGAGTGTCAGCCCAGGGGAAACCCTTTCCAGGAACAGGGGACGATTTCCTTGTTTCACACTCTTGAGTAAGAGCCAGCAGAACTAAATACTTAGAGCTCAGAACTGGGGTCTCGATCAACTGATAGAACATGTGGGAGGGACAGACATAGCCAAAAATCTCTGTCTCCTACGATCAGAATAGAGGGCACCCAGGTGTATTCCTTCAGAGGGCTCCCATTGCCTACCCCACAAGCACTGCTTATTTTGGCTACAACCAGGTTGGTAGGAGACTGTTCTGGGTACTTATTCTCAAAATTCTCCACATCCCATATGTGAGGAAGCACTTTGGCAGTCTGTGTCTCAAGCTCCACCACTTACCGTTGTCTTCAAAAGTGGTGCTGCATGGTGTTTATCAGAGCCAGTGCCTTTGAATAATATCGTCTTCTTTCAGCTTTGGTGTCCAGTGTAGTCCCTGTGGTTATGATCTAGGTATTGCAATGGGCCCCTCTCGTTTTGGTTTCAGAATTATGTGACCATCTCCAAACCTAGGCTGTATGAAGGTTCCCAGGCGGAATGCTTGTGCTCGTGGTTAGTCTCAGCCAGAAGGTAGCGGTAAATGCTGCCTCATGTGTGCTCACAGGGTGATGGAAGATGGATATCTCTTCCGCGATTTCACCAGGGGCCTTTTGAATGCAGAACTTTGACATCCCCTGGTAGTCATTCTTATCTCATTTCTGCTTTTCTCTCTTGACCTCACTTCACACACCAAGACCATGGGGCGGCCGTGTAAACAAGTGAGTTGCAAGGATGCACGTTCCAGAACATTCCCGAGTCTAGACAGGGCTCTCAGAGTCGGATATCGCTGAAGAGACCTATACATTCTGTCCGTGAGCCGTCAGTTCATAGTAGGCTACTGTATCACGGGAATGGGTAGCCACATGGACCCCTGATCCTAATGGATGGACATACCCTCAGGCAGAGGAAGAGACAGAATGTGCCTGCGGCCTGCCGCATGACTTGAGCAGAGAACTCCAAGTCTCTGGAACGTCTTCTGCACCAGGCCTTGTTCTCATCACTCAATCCTCCCATGGAAGCACATTTTTCCTATCTCAGTGTCACTGGGGCCCTATCTTCTGATACGATGGGCAGAGAAGCACACAAAAAGCCACAGTTTCCCTCTACTTCTTGGGGAAGAATGTGGATCTCTTGTTCACAGGGCTCCGAGTGGCTCCCTTTGCCCAAAACCTGTAGCCAAATCCCACAAAAGATCTGATTTGTGAGCAAGCCAGCTTCCTAATACATTGTGATAGTCAGTTTGTTCTAAACATTATCCCATTCCCATCCTTAATGCAGAACTCTTGCCTTAGGCTTATCAAATCTCATGATATTGTTGTTTATATATCAAGGTATGCCTTGGGCCCCATACGTTTCAGTCTTGCACAGTAATCGATCGGTCTTGCAAAAGTCCAGTGTGGACCAGCCCGTGTGTCGTATGTTAGAGGGTGAGGTAAAAAGGGGCCGGCATATTTGTTGCAGGACTACATGGACATCCAGAGCGTCAGGGCAAGGTAAGGGGGTCCAGCCGAGATCTGTTTGTGTGGAGGATGGGCCAGAGGTATTAGGCGCACGCTGGCCTTCATGCTGGGCCTAGGGGGAAGGAAGTTTAACATGTCCGGTCGACGTTGATCACATTCCCATTCTCTGGAAATGTTGCACACTTTGGTCCTGGCTGCAGCCATTCACTTTCCTTTAATGTCTTTCTGACTGGTTCTTTGTTCACCCTTATGAACCACGGAGCTGGCACTCACTCAGCAGGCACCAAGGGGTGGGCGTCGGCTACCCACCTGGTCGCCTGCTCAGTGACAGCCATGAGCATCATCTACCCCAAAGGAGAATAGCCCTCGTATCCCTGAGCTTGGTGATGGGCTGTTTGTAGCAAGAGGTGGGGAAAGGAGCAAACTTGCCTCATTGCTCTGCCTGATGGAGGGGCCTCCCTTCTGAAAAGCACAAAGTTCACACAAGAGCAGGAGGCTCCAGAAGCTTGTCAGCTCAGAAAGAGCCCTTTACAGCAAGAAGGCCCCGATGCCCCTTTCCACTCTCTGGGGCAACAGTGGGGGCCACGTGACGGCCACAGCAGTGTCACTGCTCACTCCTTTCAATGATGGGAAAAGGAAGAAAAGCAAAGTCCAGGACTCTCTAGGTCCTTGTTCCACTGTTTTCATTACATGGCACTTTCCGAATGCATAGGACCCTCCTAGGGTTGGGAAGTTTTTCTCAATGCAACCAGAACTTCGTTGAAAAATTCTTTCTCGACCGTCTTGTTTCACGGAGTTGAGTGTATGGCCCTTCACGCATAGACCCCCGCATGGGTTTTCAAACACTTTTTCCAAACTGAGTGAAACAAGATGTTAGATGGAAGATCGTTTGTCCACAGTATTCTCTCACAGTGTCGAGTAAAGGTCCCTTTGAAACACCGCGCGGAAACCATCTTTCAACTAACACGTCGTTTCACTAGGGTAGAAGTGTTTGGAAACCTATGCGGAACCTATGTGGAAAAGGCCATATACCGAAATCTGGGAATTTACACTGTGGGGTAACCCGTCTTTCAGCTAACGTCTTGTTTCGCTAAGGGAGAAGGGTTGGAAAACCTATGCACGGCGTATGCCGAAAGGGACATATACTAAATTTTGTGAAAGAAAAAAAAAAAAAAAACAACACACTGTGGAGACGCAGTGTCTTTCAACTCACATCTGGTTTCACAAAGTTAAGATAGTTTGAAAACTTATGAATCACTCACAGGGAAAGGGCCACATACTCAACTCTGTGAAACAACACTGTGGGGGAAGACATCTTTCACCTAATATCTGGTCTCCCTAAGTGAAAAGTGTTTGACTACACATGCGGGGCCTAGGCAGACAGTGCCATAGACTCAACTCTGTGACACAACACTGGGGTGAAAGAATGTTCCAAAAAACATCTGGTTTCTCTAGGCTCGGTGTGTTTGAAACCCCTGACGGGGCCATCACGTAAAGTGCCATACACTCCCCTCTGTGGTAAAACATTCTTTCAACTAACATCTGATTTCAGTGAGAACTGTTTGAAAACCGATGCGGGGGGCCTACACGGCAAGTGCCATGTACGCAACTCTAAGAAGCAACAATGGGGAGGGAACCATCTTTCAACTAAACCTCTCGTTTTCACTAGGTTAGAAGAGTCTGAAAGACTAGACGGGGCCGATGCCGAAAGTGCCATATACTCAGTTCTATCACGCTGCACTGTGCGGAAACCATCTTTCAACCAAATGCTGCATCACGGAGTTAGAAATATTTGACAACCCATGCACGGAACGATGTGGAAAGTGACATATACACGACACTGTGAGAGACTCCTGTGGACAAACCATCTTTCCGGTAACATCTCGTTTCACCAAGTTAGAAGTGTTTGAAAGCCTATGCAGGGCCTATTCCGAAAGTGTCATGCTCTTTGAAACCACTCGTGGAAACAACGCGGCGAAACAGTCTTTCGACTAACATCTGGTTTCGCTAATTAGGTGAGTACCGCTTGAAACCTATGCGTGGACTACAGGGTAAAAGTGCCGTACACTCAACGCGGAGGAACAACACTGAGGGGAAACCATCTTTCAACTAACGTCTCCTTTCACTGTTGCAAGTGTTTGAGAAAGTAAGCCGGCCTATGCCCAGAGTGCCGCACACTCAACTCTCGAACTGCACTTTGCAGAAACCATCTTTCAGCTAACATCTTGTATGAAAATTGTTAAAAACCTATGCAGGGAACGATGTGGAAAGTGACATACAGCCTAGGCTGGGAGACAATACTGTGGACAAACCGTCTTTCAACGAGCCTCTTGTTTCATTAAGATAGAAGCGTCTGAAAACCCATGCAAGGAAGTAGGAGGACAGTGCCATAAACCAACAGTGTTACCGAACCATCTTTCCACTTACACCATGTTTCACTAAATGAAAAGTGCTGGAAACCTATCGGGAGTCTAAGCGGAAAGTGCCATCCACTCAACTGTGCGAAAACACTGTGGGGAAGCCATCCTTCAACTACTATCTTGTTTCATTACCTTGGAAGTTGTTGGACAACCTAGCACAGCCTATGAGGAAAGTTACATGTACTCAACTCTGTCAAGTAGCACTTTGGGGAAATTATCTTTCAACTACCATCTCGTTTCCCTAAGGTAGAAGTGTTTGAAATCCCAGGCGGGGACTATGCGGGTAGTGCCATATCTTCTACTCTGTGAAACACTGTGGGGATCCCGTCTTGCAAGGAAGATCTCTTGTCACAAAGTTAGACGTGGTAGTAACCATATAAGGGGCCTGGGTAGAGTGTCATATACTGAACTCTGTGAAACAACATTGTAGGGAAACCATCTTTCAACTGACATGTCCTTTCACTAAGAGTTGTTGAAGAGCAATGACACTGTGGGGAAACCTTCTTTCCACTATCTCGTTTCACTAAGAATTGTTTCAGAAACTGTGAGAAGCCAATGTCGGACGTGCCATAGCCTCAACTCTGTCAACCAGCACTTTGCAAGCACTAGTGTTTTGAAACTCTCTTTCAACTCTCATCTGATTTCACCAGGTGAGAACTGTTTGAAAACCTATTCGGGGCCTAGGCCAAAAGGGCCACATACTCAACCACGTCGACCAGCACTTTGCAAAAGAACAATCTATCAACTAACAATCTTGTTTCCCTACGTTAGAAGTATCTGAAAACATACGCGGGGAACGCTGCAGAAAGTGACATATACACGACTCTGTGAGAGAATACTGTGGACAAACCGCCTTTCAACTACCATCTTGTTTCACTAAGAAGGATTTGAAAACCTATGCAGGAACTTTGCGCAAAGGTCCATATATGGACACTGTGAACACTGTGAACAAAGCATCTTTCACCTAACTTCTGGCTTGAAGTTAAAATAGTTTGACAACCTATGGATCACCTACAAGGAAAGAGCCATATGCTCATCTCTCGAAACAACACTGAGTAGTAACCACGTGTCATCTAAGATCTGATTTCACTAAATTAGAAAAGCTTGACAACCAGTGCGGGACCTAGGCAGATAGTGCGATATACTCCAGTCTGTGAAACAGCACTGGTTGGAAACACTCCTCCAACTCTCATCTGATTTCACTAAGTGAAGACTTTTTGAAAACCCTTTCGGGGCCTACGCCAAAAGTGACCTATACTTCACTCTGTGAAAGAACACTGTGGTGAAACAATCTTTCAACTAACATCTGGTTTCCCTGAGTGAGAAAGACTTCTTTAAAAACCTAGGCGGGGCCTTCACAGTAAGTGCCATATACTCAAGTTTGTGAAAAAGCACCGTGGGGAAGCCATCTCTCGCCTGCCATCTAGTTTCTCCAAGTTAGAAGGGTTTCAAAAACTATGCGGGGCCTGTGACGGAACTGCCATATACTCGGCTCTGGCAAAGAACACTTTGCGGAAACCGTCGTTCAACCAACATTTTGTATCACTACGTTCGAAGTGTTTGAAAACCTATACGGGGAACGATGTGGAAAGTGGCATGCATTCGACACTGAGAGAATACTGCGGGCAAACCGTCTTTCAACGAACATCTTGTTTCGCTAGATAGTAGCATATTAAAACCTAGGCGGGGACTACGTGGAAAGGGCCAGGTAATCAACTCTGCGAGAAGACATCATGGAGAATGGAGAAAGAGCTTTCATCTAATATCTAGTTTCACCAAGAAGACTTTGAAAACTTATGCACGAACTACTATGGAAAGTGCCACGGACAAACAACACGGTGGGGAAAGCATGTTTCCCCTAGAATCTGCTTTCACGAGCTTAGAAACGCTTGAATACACATTCGGGACCCAGGCGGATGGTGCCATATACTCCACTCTGTGAAACAACACTGTGGTGAAACACTCTTTCAAATAACTCCAGATTTGACCTTAGTGAGAACTGCTTGAAAATCTACGCGGGGCCTACAACGTAAGCGCCGTAAACTCTACTCTGTGAAACAACATTGAAGGGAAGCCATCACCCAAAATCTGGTTTCACTAAGTCACAGATTCGTTGGAACATACATGGATGGCCTAAGTGATAGTGCCTTTTACTCAACTCTGTCAGAGACACTGTGTGTGGAAACGATCCTTCAACGAACATCTTGCTTCAGAAGTTAGAAGCGTTTGGAAAACTATGCAAGGTCAATCACGATCTTGCCATATACTCAACTCTGAATGGAAAAAAACACTGTGCTGAAGCTATCTTTCAAATATCCTCAGGTTTCACTATGGTACATGCGGTTCAAACCGCTTATGGGGCCGAGACATCAAGTGCCTTATACCCCACTCTGGCAATCTACACTGTGGTGGAACAATCTTTCAACTAACGTCTGAATTCACTAAATGAGAACTGTTTGGAAGCGTATGCGGGGACTACACGGTAAGTGCCATCGACTCAACCCTGTGAAGCAACGCTGTGGGGACACCACCTTGCAGCTAACATCTCACTTCACTTAGTTGGAACTCCTTGATAAACTTGCGGGGCTTTTTGGCGAAAGTGCCCTACGGTCAACTTTGTGGCGGAACCCTGTGGTGAAAAACTTTCCACTAACATCAGGTTTCACTAAGCGAGAACATTTTGAAGACAAGTGCGGCGCCTACAAGCCAAGTGCCATATTCTCAACTCTGTGAAACAACCCTGTCGCCAAACCATCGTTCCACGAACATCTCGGTTCACTAAATTGGAAACGTTTGAGAAATCTATGTGGGGAACGATCACGACAGTGACATATACTCGACTCCGTGAGAGAATATTGTGGGCAAACCATCTTTCAAACAACACTGTGAGGGAAACCCTCTTTTCAGCTAACATCTCTTTTCCCTAAAATTAAAAGTTTTTCAAAACTATGTAGGGCCTATGCCCAAAGTGCAATACACTCAACTCTGTCAAACTGCACTTTGCGGAAAGCATCTTTCAACTACTATCTTGCGTCACTGATTTAGAAGTATTTGGAAAATCTATGCGGAGAACAATTAGGAAAGGGAATTATAATTGACACTGTGAGAGATTACTGTGGAAAAGCCATTTTTCAACTAACATCTTGTTTCACTCTTAGAAGTGCTTGAAAACCTGTGTGCAGCTTAGGCAGAAAGCACATGTCCTCAACTCTATGAAAGAGCACTGTGGGATCAACATCTTTCAGTTAACCACAAAATGAACATGGTTTCAAACCCTTTGCATGGCTTACATGGAAGGAGCCATATACTTAACTCTGTGAACCAACACTGTGGAGAAACAATCCTTCACTGAGTCAGAAGGGTTGGAATACACATGAGGGGCCTAGACGGAGAGTGCCATATGCGCTACTCTGTGAAACAACACTCTGGGGAAAACGTCTTTCAACTAACATCTCGGTTCACTCAGAAGTGTCTGAAAATGTCTGCGGGACCTATGCCGAAAATGCCTTCTATAGCACTTGGCGTAAACCGTCTTTCAAGGAACATCTTTTATCACTAAGGTAGAAGTGTTTGAAAACCTTTCTGGAGATCGATGTGGAAAGGGACATTTACTCGACACCGTGAGAGAATACACTGTGAGACAATGTTTCAAGTAGCATCTCGTTTCAGTGAGTGAGAACTCTTTGAAAACCTATGCGGGGCCTATGCGCGAAGTGCCTGCCATGTACTCAACTCTGTGAAACCACATGGTGGAGAAAGGATTTTTCAACTAACTTCTGGTTTCACTAAGTGAGATATCTTGCCAACGCTATGCGGGTCATATGCGTTCAGAGAGTGCCATGTACTGAAATCAGTGGAACAACACTGTGGGGAAACCCTCTTTCATCGCTAGTCTCATCTTTCACTTAGTCTCATCGTTAGGTGCGACGTGTATGAAAACCTACGCCCGCCCTATGAGGAAAGTACCATATACTCACCTTTGTGAAAACACACCTTTCACCTGGCATCTGGTTTTACAACGTTAACATAGTTTGAAAACACAAGCATGACCTACATGGCAAGTGTCAAATACTCAACCCCCTGAAACAAGACTGTTGGGGAGGCGCTCTTTCACCTTAACTTCGTTTCACTGAGTTTGAGGTGTTTGAAGACTCATGCGAGGCCTAGGAACAAAGTGCAATATACTCACGTCTGTGAAGGAAGCCTGTAGAGAAAACATCTTTCAACTAACGTCTGGTGCCACGAAGTTAGAAGTGTTTGAAAGCCCCTACGGAGACTATGCGGATAATGCCATATGACTCTGTGAAACAACCTTGTGGGGAAACATCTTCAACCACCATCTTCTTTCACAAAGTAACCTACGCGCGTTCTAGGGAGAAGGTGCCATATACACAATCCTGTCCAACAACCCTTTGGGGAAACCATCGTCAACTAGAATCTTGTTTCCCTAAGTTGGGTAGTGTTTGAAAACCCATGTGAGGAACTATGAGGCAAGTGCCATCTACTCAACTGTGAAACAACAGTGTGGTGAAACCACCTTTCAACCACCGTCTGATTTCCCTGATTCAGAAGTGTTTGAAAACCGATGCACGTCCTAGTCAGAAAGTGCCATATACTCAACTCTATGAAACAACACCGCGGGATCAACATCTTTCACTTAACTTCTTGTTTCAGTAAGTTAGAAGTGTTTGAAAACCCGTGCTGGGAACTGGGAGGAAAGTGATATAAACCCGACTCTGTAAAAAATACTGCGGAGAAACCCTCTTTTCAAGTAACATTTACTTTCTGTTAGAAGTGTTTGACTACTATGCGGGGCTTATGCCTAAAGTGCCATGTACTCAACTCTGTGAAACAACACTGTATGGAACCATCCTTCAGCTAACAGTTTGCTTCCCTAAGTTAGAAGTGTCGAAAACCTTTGCGAGGCCTACGCTGAAAGTGCCATAGACTCATCTCTGTAAAACAACAGTGTGGAGAAAGATTCTGTCAAATAACATGAGGTTTCGATAAGTGACAATGCTTTGAAAACCTAGGCGGGTCCTACAGGGTAAGTGCCGTATATTCTACTCTGCGAAACAACACAGTGGGGAAACCATCTTTCAACTAACATTTCGTTTCACTAACTTAGAGGTGTTTCAAAACCTATGAGGGGCCAATGCCAAAAGTGCCATATACTCAACTCTGTCCAACTGCACTTTGTGAAAATCTTTCAACTAATATCTTGTATCACTAAGGTAGAAATGTTGGAAAACCTGGGGGGGGGGGATGATGTGGAAAGCGACGTATACTCGACAGTGTGAAAGAGTACTGTGGAGAAAGCCTCTTGTGACTAACCTCTGGTTTCAAAAAGTTAGAAGACTTTGAAAACCTACACAGGACGTGCCCGGAAAGTGCCATATACGCAACCACGAACCAACACGGTGGAGAAGCCACATTTCCCCTCAAATCTGCTTTCACTGTTAAAAATGTTTGACTTCACATGCGGGTCCTAGGCGGATAAGGGCCACATACTCCACTCTGTGAAACAACCTTTCAACTGACGTCTGATATCACCAAGAGAGAACTGTTTGAAAACCTATGCGAGGCCTACAAGCTAAGTGCAACACACTACACTCTGTGAAACAACACTGTGGGGAAACCATCTTTCAACTACCAAATAATATCACTAATTGAGAAGTGTTTGAAAACCATGCGTGGACTAGGTGGAAATTGCCATAGACTCAGCTCTGTGAAACATCACTGTGGGGTAAAAATCTTCCAATTAACATCTTTCACTCAGAAGGGTGTGTAAACCAATGCTATGAGCTCGACTCCGTGTGTGTGTGGGGGGGGGGGGGCGGGGAATACAGTGGAGAAACTCTCTTTCAAGTAACAGCTGGTTTCACTATGTCAGAAGTGTGTGAAAACCTATGTGGGGCGTAGGCCTAAAGTGCCATGTACTCAACTCTGGCAAACAACACTGTGGGGAAACCATCCTTCGACTAACATCTTGTTTCACTAAGTTACAAGTGTTTCAAAGCCATGCCAGGCCGACACCGAAACTTTTGCCATGTACCCAACCCTGTGAAACAACAGTGTGGTGAAACCATCTGTCAACTAACATGGGGTTTCACTCAGTGAGAACTGTTTGAAAACACATGCAGGGCCTACAGCGAGAGTGTAGGAAACCATGTGAAAAACCCTGTGGAATATGTCTTTGAACTAACTTGTTTCGCTACATATTGGGCGTGTTTGAAAATATATAGGGGACTTATAGGGAAAGTACCATATATACTCAACTCTGGAATAAAACACTGGAGAAAGCATCGTTCAACTAGCTTCTTGTTCCCCAGCTGTGAAGTGATGGAAAAACTAGGCCTACATGTATAAATAATGACAGTACCATACACTCAACGCCTTGAAAGTAAACCACGGAGAAACCATCTTTCGCCTAACCTCTTGTTTCACTACGTTAGACATGTTTGAAACCCTATTCGAGGAACTCTAAGGAACGTTCCACACCCACAATCCTGGGAAACAAAAATGTGGAGAACCTGCCTTTCAACCAACACACCAAATTCTCATTTTCACACCCACCGCACTATAAACAACTCACCAAGGTCTACACACCAAACACACTCTGCACACCTACCTCTTACACACCACAAACACCGCACTTCCACCTCCCACAGTGCCTAAGAAACACACAAACACCAAACACACCACACAGAGACAAAACTTATCACAACATACTGCAGGTACCACACGCATTCAATAAAAGCTCCCATGTATAGCACTTTTACACTGCTTCAAAATCTCACTGGACACACACCCCATGTATAAACGACATGCCCAATTTACATGGAACATACCCAAAGCACATCACATACACGAAATATCCGTCACATAGTCCAGACACCACCCACACACCACACCACCTATACAGCACACGTATTCCACCCCCCCCCCACACACACTTTCACATATACCATGCACAGAAATGCACACACCGCACATACACCAGAGACGTACTGCTGATAAACCACATACACATGCCCTTTCCATACACCACACACCTAACAAACACAACACCTCAGTGCTCCACATACACCCTGATACATCTCTGCTGCCCCTCTCTGCCGATAGGATGGCAAGAAAGACATTCAAAGCCAGGGCTTTCCCCTCTCTACTTGAAGGAATAAAGGAGGCCTTATGATGGCAGTGCTTCGGGTGTGGCCCGGAGAGAGAGAGGTCCCTTTCCCGAAGCCCGTGGCTGTTTCTAATTCCTGAGACAGTCAACTTGCTGGAAGACTGTGCTAGTCTCTTCACTCACAGAATTCTCCCATTCCCATCTCTGATGAAGACCTCTAGCACGCGTACTAACATTTTGAACCCCTTTGCTCTACTTCCAAAAGATTTTCTCCCTGGCCTTGATTCCAAGTGAGATTCTCAGAGGAACAGCCTCTACTTCCAAGTGGAGAGCGTGGTGAAGTCCCTGTGAGTGTGCAATGGGTTTTCTCAAAGGACCACCCCTTCATCTGGTTTCAGAGGTATACGGACATCACAAGGCCTGGGTCATTGGAAGATGCCCAGTGGAGAAACTTGGTAGGTATGCTGGAGCAGAGGTTGCAGTGCCCATCAATGGGCTGAGAAGAAATGAAGATGACGAAGACCTCATCTTTCCAGGATGATCCAGTTCCCATATGGAATGCCGAGCTTTGGTACGCCTCCTAGTCATTTTCTTCCCATGGCTGTCCTTTGAAATAAACTTTTGTTCACACATAGGGGCCACAGAACTGTCACTCAGTCAGCTGGTACCCTGGGGTAGGCCACAGACTCCCATTCTGGTCCTGTGCTCAGTGAGAGCTTTCAAGGTTCTGCTATGCCAAAGGAACGATGGCCTCTGAGTGGGTGGTGCTTGGCCTGCCCTGGTAGAGAAGGCGAAGGGGAGAGACCTTGCTTCACTCACCTGCTTGATTGAGTTGCCTTCATTCTGAGAAGCACACAGTTTGCACATGGGCAGTAAGGAACCAGGAGTGGGTCAGCACGGGAAGACCCCATTCCAAGTATAGGAAATCAAGTCCTTGTCCCAGACTCCTGAGCAAGAGCCAGCAAAACTCAATAGCTACAGGTCAGACACTGGTGCCTGGGAACACTGACGGAAATCCTGGAAGGGATAGACAAACCCAGAAATCTGGCTCCTGAAGAAAGGCTGCAGGTTTCTTGATGAGAAGGCTCCTGTGTGTAGTCCTTCAGAGGGCTCCCTTTGCCTAAGTCCACTGGCATTTTTTATTCCTGATACAAGCGGGTTGATAGGAGATTGTGATGGTTATTTCACTCTCAACATTCTCCATATGTCAGCTCTAATGAAGAACACTGGCACTCTGTGTCTGCATTTACACAACTTGGCTCTCTTTCTGAAAAAAAAAAAATTAAGTTTCTGTTTAAAACCAGTGTCTGAGAGATATAATGTCTCCTTTCAAGTTGGAGTCTGCCAGTGTCCATGTTATGGTGATATAGGTTTTACTCAGACCCCTCCCAATTTGCTAGCAGAATTGTGTGGCTAACCAAAACCCTAGGGCATTGGAAGGTGTCCAGGGAGAATGCTTGTGGGTGTGCTAAGCCCCCGGTAAGCAGGGTGTCCTGCTTCCCATGCAGGACAAGAGAAAAGGAAAGCAGATATATCTATTTCCTAGATTTGACCAATGTCCATTTGAAATGCAGGGCCATGACTCCCCTCGTAGTGATTCCGATCCCGCTGCTGTTATTCTAACTTGTCAGTTCACACAGCAAGACCAAGGGGCTGACCCGTACCAACCAAGGTCCAAGGTTTGGAGTTGAGGTTCCAGGCCTTTTGTGAATCAATGCTGAGCCCTCAGAGTCGGATACCTGAGAGGACAGCTACCACACGTGGCCCTGATCCCTCGGTGCATAGCAGGCCAGAGTATCGTAGGAAAGGGTAGCCGCATGAATCCCCGACCCTGACTGAGTTGCCCTCATTTGGGAGAAAAGACAGACTGTGAATGTGCAACATGCTTTGTGAACTGATCGGCTCACCAAAAGCCTTTTGAATAAATGGTGCACCATAGCCTCGTTCAAACCTATTGATCATTCCAGGGAAGCATACTCTTCATGGTTCAGAATTACTGCTGCCCGTATCTCCTGACACGATATGCAGAAGGACAACAGGAGCCAAAACTTCCCTCTATTTCTTACGGGATAGTGCGGATCTCTTGTTCACAGGGTTCCAAGGGGCATCCTTTGAGGTACTGCTTTAGCCAAGCTGACAAAGGGTTCTTCTGACGCCTGAGCAAGCCAGTGTACTAATATATTGTGCTCGTCAGATTTTTCTAAACATTACCCAAATCTCATCTTTAACCAAAAACACTGGCCCTCGGCATATCAAGTTTTATGACATTTCTTTGTTCTCCACCCAGATTTTTCTTGTGATCCCCTCAAATTCAGTCGCTCAGAGCCATAGCACCGGGTTGCAAATGTCCACTGTGGACCAACCCTTGTGTCTGTGGGACAGGTTGAGCCAAAGGAGACCTGGCATTTTGGTTTCAGGACTCCATGGACATCCAGAGCTCTAGGCCATTTGAAGGGTCCAGCCTAGAACCGTTTTGTGTGGAGCCTGGGCCAGATGTACAAGAGAGGAGCTGGCCTCCTTGCTGGGCCTAGGAGAAATGAAGTTTATCATGTCTTTTTCCCATTCATCACATTCCCATTGGATGGACATATCAAACCCTTTGGTCCTGGCTTCAGTCCGTCCCTTTGACGTACTGTCACTCTGACTCAGTCTTTGTTCAACCCGAGGAGCCATGGAGCTGGCACTCACTCAGCAGACACCAAGGGGAGGGAGTCATGTTCCCACTCGGTCCTGTGCTCACAGTGACAACCATGAGCATCATTTATCTCACAGAATAGCCCTCCAATCCTGAGCTCGGTGATTGGTTGTTTGCAGCAAGAGGTCGGGGGGAAGAGGGCCAGCTTGCCTTATTAAGTTCTGCCTGATGGAGGGTCTTTCCTTCTGAAAAGTAGACAGTTCACACAGGAGCAGGAGGGTCCAGATGCTGGTCAGCAAAGAGCCCTTTACAGGAAGAAGGCCCCAATGCCCCTTTCCACACTTTGTGGGAAGTCCTGGGGGCAACTGACTACAGCATTGTCACTGCTCACTCCATTCAATGATGGGAAAAGTAAGAAATGCAAAGCCCAGGGCTCTCTAGGTCCTTGTGAAGGAAAAAGGAAGGCCTGTTGCTGAACGGGCTCCCCAATGCGGACGCGAGATGGCGCTGCTTGCTAAGGCTGCTGGTGTTTCTTCTTCCCATAGCCCGTTTGCCAGGAGCTGGTGCTAGACCCTTCTTTATCCACATAATTCCCCTTTCACTCTCTGAAGAGCACTGACCCTCCTTTTCCACTTTACACCTCTTTGCTCTCTTGTTTGTTTCTACAAACAAGGTTCTTCCCACCATCCGTTCGGAGTCGGTGTCTCACAGTCATATCCTCTGCCTTCTGCCTAGGAGTCTGACTCAGTGCTTGAGACTGTGGGAGATATTTTGGCCAGAAGGCTCTTCCCTCCATCTTCATTAATTCTCTGGGTTCCTGAAGTATGTGGTCATTCAGAGACCCAGGCCAATGGAAGGGTCCCAGCAGAGAATGTTTTTGTTTGGGTTGGGCAAGAGATTTGGGCACGGAGCTGGCCTTCCTCTGGGCCAAGGGCAAATGAAGTAAGACGCTTTCGTTCCAAGTGGATCCCAATTCCCACTGGAATTGTCAAGCGCTGCCTCCCCCGTGCCCCAATCCTTCACCTTGCTGCACTTCTGACAACTCTTTTTCTCCCTTAGGAGCTATGGAGCTCTCAGAAATAGGAGCTATGGAGCTCTCAGAAAGTCAGGTAGCTCACACGGGTAGACCTCAAACTCCCACTCTGCTCCTGTGCTCAGTGAGAGCTCTCAGGCCCTGAACTAACAAAAGAAAGATGGCCTTTATTCCCTGGAAGATTGGTGATTGGTCTGCTGTGGTATGGAAAGGGAAGGGGAGCCAGCTTGCCTCACTGTCCTGGATGGCTGTGTTGCATTCATTCTGAGAAGCAGATAGTTTGCACATGAGCAGTATGGACAAGGAGAGGGTCAGCATAGGGGAAGCCTTTTCCAGGAACTGGAAATGATTTCCTTGTTCCACGCTCCTGAGTAAGAACAAGCAGAACCGAATACCTAAAGCTCAAACCTGTGACCTCCATCAACTGAGAGAACATGTGGGAGGGACAGATATAGCCAGAAATCTCTGTCTCCTAAAATCAGAATGCAGGGCTCCCAACTGTATTTCTTCAGAAGGCTCCCTTTGCCTAAGCCCACAGGCATTTCTTGTTCCAGATACAACCAAGTTGATAGGAGACTGTGTTGGGTACTTACACTCTCCACTCTCCACTTCTCATGTGGGAGGACGAAGTCTGGTAGCCTGTCTCGCCCACCACTTACGGTTTCCTTCAAAAACAGTGCTGCATGGAATTTATCAAAGCCAGTGTCTTTGAATAATAGCCTCTTCTTTCAGCACCGGAATCGGGTGGTGTCCTTGTGGTTATGATATAGGTATTGCAATGGGCCTCTCTCAACTTGGTTTCAGAATGATGTGAACTTAGGGTGTGTGAAGGTTCCTAGGCAAACTGCTGGTGGCTAAGGCTCAGCCAGATGTTAGGGGTAGACCCTGTCCCTTGTGTGCTTAGAGGGTGAGGGAAGATAGATATCTCTTTCCTCGATTCGGTCAGTGGCATTTTGAATGCAGAACTTTGACTCCCCTGGTGGTCATTCTTATCCCATTTCTGCTTTTCTAACTTGAGCTCACTTCACACACCAAGACCATGGGGGCTCTCCTGTAAACAAGCAAGTTCCAAGGATGGACATGTAGGTTCCAGAACATTCCTGAGTCAAGGCAGGGCTCTCAGAGTCTGATATCACTGAAGAGAGCTATATCAAGGACCTTCGGTCTTTGAGCCCTCAGTTCATAGCAGGCTACTGTATCAAGGGAATAGCCACGTGGACCCCCAATCCTAATTGATGGACATATGCTCGTGCGGAAGAAGAACAGACTATGCAGGTATAGCATGCTCTGAGACCTGACCAGCTAACAAAAGGCTTTTGAACATATCCTGCACCAGGCCTTGTTCCCCCCACCTGATCCTCCCATGGAAGCACATGATTCATATCTCAGTGTCATTGGGGCCCCTATCTTCTGATATGATGGGCAGAAGCACACAAAAAGCCACTCTTTCCCTCTACTTCTTAAGGGAGAATGTGGGTGTTCCCCATGCTCACAGGGCTCCAAGCTGTCCTTTGGACAACTCCTGTAGCCAAATCCCATGAAACGTCTTCGGACTTTTGAGCAAGGCAGCTTGCTAATATATTGTGCTGGTCTGTTTCTTCTAAACATTATCCATTTCTCGTCTTTAATGAAGAACTCTTGCCCTAGGCATATCAAGTCTCACGACATTGTTTTTTTTTTTTTGTCCATCAAGGTTTGTCTTGGACTCCATACAAATTCAGTCTTGCACAGTAATAGATCTGCCTTGCGAATGTCCCATGTGGACCAGCCCTCATGGCTTGTGTGACAGGTTGAGGTAAAGGGGCTGGCATATCAGTTTCAGGACTATGTTGACATCCAGAGACTTGGGGCATGGAAAGTGGTCCAGCTGAGATCTGTTTGTGTGGAGGATGGGCCAGAGATATTAGGCATGAGTTGGCCTTCATCATGGGCCTAGGAAGATTGAAGATTAATATGTCCCATCCACACTGATCACATTCCCACTGGATGGAAATATTGCACACTTTGGTCTTGGCTGCAGCCATTCACTTTTTTTTAATATCTTTCTGGCTCAGTCTGTGCTCACCCTTACGACTCATGGAGCTGGCACTCACCTGGCACCAAAGGGTAGGGTGGGTGTCAGCGACCCACTCAGTCCTGTGCTCAGTGACAGCCATGAGCACTGGCTATAAGCCCTCCTGTCCCTAAGCTTGGTGCTCGGCTGTTTGTAGCAAGAGGTGGGGGGAGGGGAACCAGCTTGCCTCATTGCTCTGCCCCATGGAGGAGCTTTCCTTCTGAAAATCAGACAGTTCACA
This sequence comes from Panthera tigris, assembly GCF_018350195.1. Classification (NCBI taxonomy): domain Eukaryota; kingdom Metazoa; phylum Chordata; class Mammalia; order Carnivora; family Felidae; genus Panthera; species Panthera tigris. The sequence continues at coordinate 24,972 of NW_024962195.1, forward strand.
CAGGAGCAGGAGGCTCCAGAAGCTGTTCAGCACAGAAAGAGCCCTGTACAGAAAGAGGCACCCAGTGCCCCTTTCCTCACTTTGGAGCAACAGCGGGGGCACCTCACCCCTACATGGCTACAGCACTCTCACTGCTCACTCCATTCAAAGATGGGAAAAACAAGAAAAGCAAATTCCAGGGGTCTCTGGGTCCTCCTGAAAGAAGGAGGCAGCCCCTTGCTTTCAGGGCTCCCTCATGCGGATGGTAGAGGGTGCTTTTCCCTAAGCTTTCTGGTGTTTCTTCTCATAGCCAGGTTGACAGGAGCTGGTGCTGGGCCCTTTCTTCTCCTCGTAATTCTCATTCCAAATCTCTGAAGTGCTCTGGCCCTCCTTATCCACCTTACACATCTTTGCTCTTTTGTAGACACAGTGTTCTTCCCACAACCCGTTCAGAGTCAGTGCCTCACAGTCATAACCTCTGCCTTCCCCCCCCCCCGGGAAAATCTTCCAGTCCCTTTGACTGGGTGACAGAGTCTGGCCACAGGGCTCTGTTTTCATTAGTTCATTGGGTTTCAAAAGTATGTGGCCATTCAGAGGCCCAGGGAAATTTGAAGGCGCCCAGCAGAGGATGTTTGTGTGTAGGCCAGGGCAAATATTTGAGCAGAGACCAGGACTCTTTGTAGGCCAAGGGCAAATGAAGGAAGACACCTTCCCAAGTAGATCCAATGCCTGCGCCAAATTATCAACCTTTGGCCCTCCTTGAGCCCATTTCCTTCACCTTGCTGCATTTCTGACAATGTTTTTTCTCTCTTAGAAGCCATGGATCCATCACTCGAATATTCAGCTGGCACCCTGTGGTAGGCCACCTACTCACACACTCTGCTCCTGTGCTCACTGAGAGGTATTGGGCTCTGATCTAACAAAGGAAAGAAGGCGTTTAGTCCCTGAGTCCTTGGCGATTGGACTGCTGTGGTATGGAAGGGGGAGGCTAGGTAGCCTCCCTCACTGACCTGGATTGAGTTGCCTTCCAAGAAGCAGAGCGTTCGCACATGGGTGGTATGGATCAGTATGGGGTCAACACAGGGAAAGCTAGTTTGAAGAACATGGAGAAAAAGTACTTATTCCAGACTCCTGAGCCCAGTACCTACAGCTCCACACCGATGCTTCCCATCAACATTTAGAAAAAGTGGAATGGAGAGACGTAGCCAGAAATCTCTGGTCCCTGAGGAAAGAAAAGCAGACATCTTGCTGACAGAGCTCCCGGTATAGTGGTTCACAGGGTTCCCTTTGCCTAACCCCACAGGATAGGAGCTTGTGCTGGGTCCTTCATTCTCAACATTTCCCACATCTCATGTGTGATGAAGAACTCTGGCCATCTGCGTCTCCCTGTCCACCCATTACCCTGTTTTTTGAACAACGTTGTGAATGGAACGTTTCCAGGGCCAGTGACTTAGAGTACTATTCCCTTCTTTCAGTTTGTGATTCTAGTGGTGTCCCTGTGATGGTGAGATAGGTATTGCAATGGGGCCCTCTCACTTTGGTTTCGGAATGATGTGGCCATCCCCAAACCCAGTGTGTGTGAAGGTTCCGAGGCCAAATACTTGTGGGTAGGCACAGCCAGAGGTTAGGGGGCGATCATGCCTCATGTGTGGGAAGACGATAGGGAAGATAGATTATCTCTTTCCTCGATTTGACCCATATCCATTTGAGCACAGAACTTTGGCCTGGGAGTCACTAACCCATTGCTGCTTTTCTAATGTGGTCTCAATTAACACACCAAGGACATGGGGCTGTCCCATACACAACGAATGTCAATGGATTGGAGGTGAGTTTCCAGCCAGTTCCTGAGCCAATGGAGGGCTTTAAGATTCTGATGTCTGAGAGGACAGCTAACACTTCTGTCCCTGAGCCCTCAGTGCTTAGGCTACAGTAACCAGAGAACGGGTAACCACATAGACCTCCACCCTTAATTGATGGGGGTGCCCTCATTCAGAAGAACACTCAGCCTTTTCCTGTGCAGTTTGCTGCATGACCTGGTCAGTGCACAAAACATCTTTTGAAAAAAATATGCACTAAGTCTTCATTCTCACTTCTTGATCATCGCATGGAAGCACCTTCTTCATGCCTCAGCATCACTACTGCCCGTATCTACTGACACAATGGGCAGAAGCACACCAAAACCCAATGTTTCCCTCTATTTGTTAAGGGAGCATGAGGGTCTTTTGTTCACTGGACTCCAAGGGGGCATCCTTTGGAGTAGTCCTGTAGCTGAAGCCCACAAGATTTTTCTGACTCCTCACCACGGCTGCGTGCTCTTCCTCTATTGTGTGGTCAGTGTTTTCCAAACATCAATCAATTCTCATCGTGAATGAAGATCTCTGACCCTAGGAGTATCAAGTTTCATGAGCGTGCTTTGATAATAATCCATGAAAGTTTATCTTGGGGTCCATACAGTTCTGTCAGAAGAAGCGCTCAGGCTTGTAAATGTCCAATGTGGACCAACCTTTGTGTCTGTGGGACAAGTTGAGCCAAAGGGGCTTTGGCATTTTGGTTTCAGAACTCCATGGACATGCAGAGCCTTAGGCCATTTGAAGGGGTCCAGCCGAGAACTGTTTGTGTGGAGGCTGGGCAAGAAATATTAGCGGGGAACTGGCCTCCTTTGCTGGGCCTAGGAGAAATGAAGTTTCTCGTGTCTTTTTCACAGTGATCACATTCCCATTGGATGGACATATCAAACTCCCTTTGGTCCTGGCTTCAGCCAGTCCCTTTCACTTACTGTCTTTTTGGCTCAGTCTTTGTTCATCCTTATGAGCCATGGAACTGGCACTCATGCATAGGGCACCAAGGAATGGGCTTTGGGTGCTCACTTAGTCGCTCACTCAGTGACAGCCATGAGCATCGTTTATCCCGCAGGAGAATGGCCCTCCAATCCCTGAGCTTGGTGATTGGCTGTTTGTAGCAAAGGGTGGGGGGACGAGAGCCACCTTGCCTCCCTCTGAAAGGTAAACTGTTCATTCGCACTTGCATGACGCTCCAGAAGCTGGTCAGCTGAGAAAGAGCGTTTTAGGGGAAGATGGCCCCAATGCCCCTTTCCACACTTTGGAACGATAGCTGGGGGCACCTCATGGCTACTGCACTGTCACTGCTCACTCCATCCAGTGTTGGGAAAACAAGAGAAGCAAAGTGCCAGGGCTCTCTACGTCCTTCTGAAGGAAGAAGGCCGGCCTGTTGCTCACACGGCTCCCAGATGCAGACTCTAGAGGGCTCCTTTGCATAAGTCTTCAGGTGTTTCTTATTACCATGGCCAGTTTGCCAGGAGCAGGTGATGGGCACTTCATTCTCCATGTAAATCCTCTTCCTGTCTCTGAAGAGCGCTGGGCCTTCTTATCACCATCACACATCTTTGCTCGTTTTTAGAAATAGGGTTCTTCCCACAACCCGCACAGAGTCGGTGTCTCACAGTTATATCCTCTGCCTTCCATTTGGGTGTCTGACCCAGTCCTTGTGACTGTGGGAGAGATTTCCCCACAGGGTTCCTTCTTCATTAATTCTGTGGGTTTTAGAAGTATGTGGCTCTCAGAAGGTCCTGGGATTTGGATGTTTGGGTGAAGGCCGAGCCAGAGATGTGGGCAGGGAGCTGGCCTCCTTTTGGCCAAGGGTCAGTGAAGGAAGACATTTTCTTCCCAAGTGGGTTCCAATTTCCACTGGAAAGGTTGAACTTTGGCCCCCCCGGGACCAATTTCCTTCCCCTTGCTTTATTTCTGACTCCCTCCCTCCCCCCTTGGGAGCCATGGAGCCATTACACACTCAGCTGACACCACTGGATATGCATCAAACTCCCACTCTGCTCCTGTGCTCAGGGAGAGCTCTCAGGCTCCGATCTAACAAAGGAAAGATGGCCTTTAGTCCCTGAGTGCTTGTTGCTTGGCTTGCTGTGGTATGGGAGGTGAAGGGGAGCCAGCTTTCCTCCCTGTGCCGGATGATTGAGTTGCCTTCATTCTGAGAAGCACACAGTGTGCACAAGGGCAGTATGGACCAGGGATGAGGAAGAGCCATTTCCAGGAATAGGGAACGAAATCCTTGTTCCAGACTGCGGCTGCCTCCATCAACTGCTACAAAAAGTTGGAGGGACAGACATAGCCAGAAATCTCTGGCTCCAAAAGAATGAAAGGAGGTTTCTTGCTGACAGGGTTTTCAGGTGTACCTTTTCAGAGGGCTCCCTTTGCCTAAGCCCATGGGCATTTCTATTTCCAGATACAAGCAGCTTGTTAGGAGGCTGTGCTGGGGACTTCATTCTTGACACTCTCCAAATCTCAAGTGAGATGAAGAACTGTGAGAGTCTGTGTCTCCATTTCCACCACTTAACCCTTTTTTGTCCAAAGAGTTTCTGCATGGAGTTTATGCAGGGCTAGCATCTTAGAGTAATATCCTTTTCTTTCAGCTTGGGAATTAGGAGGAGCCCTTTTCATGGTGATATGGGTTTTACTTTGGGTCTTCCTCGAGATCGTTTTGGAATTTGTGGCCAACCCCACACCTAAGGGTGTATGAAGATACCTGGGTGGAATGCTTGAGGGTAATTGAAGCCAGTGAGTAGGGCAGCATCCTCCCCAATGTGGGAGAAGATGAAGGGATGATAGCGACATCTCTTTGTCCAAACACATGAGCATCAGCCTGCAGCATGGACCCACTACCCCTGAATCCCCGAAGTGTTTGGAACCTTGGTTCCTGGGCTCATTTGTTTTTGAACGGCCACTTTCTGCACTAAGTTCTGGAACACTTCGTATGCGTGGACTATTTGTGCTTTGGCAACTTAGGCCAAGAACTAACTGCTCTCTGACAGTAGGCAATATTTCCTTTGGGTTGTCAAGAAACAAATTACTCTTGGTTAGCCCAGAAACAGTGAGATCTCACACCAGTCCCTGGGAGCTCACTGTGTGATTGACAGCCTCACTGGCACACCTGGCCTGCAAAACTAGTCCTAGGGAGCAAACAGCAATGGGATGGGAATCAGTCTATTGACTTCTTTCCTTTTAGATGAGAGTGGAAGAAAGCCGAGAATGACATGTCTCCCTCCATTTGCCCTTTCCCCTGAAGCGAGGACAGCTCCCTCCCAACACCTTTGGCCCTAACAACACACAGATATTCTGTGCTGGGTACCTTCCACTGGCCTACATATTATGTTGTCAATATAGATGTGGAAGTCAAGGTGCAGGGCTCCTATGGCCCAACGTATTCTGTTGTCACAAGAAATCATCCAGAATCCCCAATTAAAATAGAGGGAATTGTGCCCAGGGCCTGATTGGCTCATGGGAAAATCTAGTTTTAAGAAGAGGAAAAGGATGAGGCACCTGGGTGTCTCTGTCGGTTAGTCATCCCATTTTGGCTCAGGTCATCAACTCCTGGTTCACAAGTTCGAGCCCCACTTAAGGTACTCTCCTGTCAGTGCAGAGCCTGCTTTGGATCCTCTGTCCCTCTCTCTCTCTCTGCCCCTCCCCCACTTGTGCGCTCTCTCCCTCTTCTCTCTCTCTCCCTCAAAAATTAAATAAACTTTATTGAATCGATCTTCTTCACAACTGGCAAAATACAAGGATAAATAGAAAATCTGAAAGCAGCTAGGGATAAACAGGCTCTAACTTATAAAGGGATACCCATAAGACTAGTGGCAGACCTATCTACTGAAACTTGGGAGGCCAGAAAGAAATAGCAGGAAATCTTTGATGTGATGAACAGAAAACTATGCAGCCGAGAATCCTTTATCAGCAAGTCTGTCATTCAGACTAGAAGGAGAGATAAAGGTCTTCCTAAACAAACAAAAACTGAAGGAATTCATCACCACTAAGCCAGCCCTACAAGAGATCCTAAGGCGGATTCTGTAGTGAAATGTTGCAAGGACCACAAAGTACCAGACAGCTTCTCAAGAGATTGTGCTAGGTACTTCCTTCTCTATCCTGCTCTCCTCTGCAATGAAGCACTTTGGCTCTCTGTGTATTTATTTCCATTTTTTGCTCTTTTTTTTTTTTTTTTATCAAACCAGGATCTCGATGGACTCTATTCAGAGTCAATTCCTCAGAACATCTTCCACTTTGAACTGGGGGCTCTGGCTGAGTCCTGGGCACTCTGAATAGACGACCGCCCACAGGACCTCTTGTAATTTCCCATTAGAACTCTATGCACAATGAGAGACCTAAGATATATGAAGGTGGCAAGCTGTGTATGTAGGTGGTCCCAGAGGTATAGGGACCATCTGGGAGAAAACTAGGAGCAGCTGGGGGAAAAGAAGGTAGATAGACATGCCCAGCAATATTATCCAATTCCCACCTGTAATGTAGAGCCTTGGTCTCCCTTGTAGATATTCCCACCAATTTGCTATTTTCTAAGTCTTGGGTCTGGTGCTGGAAGGGTCCAGAAGAGAACATTTTCACTTCGACTGGGCCAGAGGGCTCGGAAGGGAGCTGGCCTCCTTTCTTAGATGAGGGGACACGAAGTTGCATAGCCTGTTTCCAGATTGATCCCATCGCTGTTGGAGATGTTGTCCTCGGGCCCTCCTTATCCCATTCCCTTCCCTTGGCTCTAGGTCTGTGTCCCCATTTAGACTTAAGAGCCATGGAGCTGTCCCTCACTCGGCCGGTGCCGAGGGATATATTTTCACACAAGCCTATGCATATGGCAGGAGGGCACCAAGCAAGGCAGCCCAGCCACTGGCAACATAGCACATGCGCTTGCTCAGACTTGGATTTACCTTCCAGCTGGGGCAGCTGGATGCAGAACTTTGCATGATGTGATGTGTTGAACAAAGCCAGGAAAGACCTATAATAAGGATGAACTGTCAAGATGCTGACCAGTGTGCAATACGCCTGGAAGAAATGCAGAGGGAGGTACTAGAGCAGGGTTGCCTTGCCTTTTCACATATCATGAAGGTTGCACTGATTTAAAATAAATCGATCTTGCCCTGAGCATCATTCACATATTGTAACAACTTCCCAGTTTACAGTTATTCTTGTCTTTTCAGGACACTTGAAAGCTTGAGAGGATCTGAGGATCTGTCCCTGTGGCAAAACGAAAACAATCAAAAAACTACAGGCCTACTTGGCCAGAAATCCGAGTACTGAGAGACTCGTGCAGAGATGAAACGAAGACCCTGGGCCCTTTGGCCAAACATATGCTGCAGTCACAGGGAATGGACCAGAATCCCCAGTTGAAGCCCCGGCTATGACTATAAGAAACTCACATGGAATGGAGCCTAGGGAGGGCTCAGAGTGAAAATAGAGCAAAGGGGTGAGAATGGATAGAGGGAAGGCCAGCATTCTGTATCAGGCATAAGAATGAGATCAAGTGGAGAGTGACATGACTAGCACTGTCTTCCCCAGCGCACTGACTGACAACTCAGGAATGAGAAACACCTGGAGGCTTTGGTAAAGAGAGGCATCTGTAAGTTCCACCTGAAAGTCCTGTCTGCCAGAAGCCTGCCCAGATTCTTCCTTCAGAAACAGAGGGAAAGACCTGGCTCTGGCTGTGTGTCCTGCCCTTGCCATGTTCACAGGGGCAGCGGTGGTAGAGCTGTGGCAGGGATGTGCTCCTGGCTGATGGGCAAGTCTTTGGAAGTGGGACTTGGTGCAGTGTTCCATCCAAAAGTACTTTCTTTGCTGACGAGATCCTGGGGCATCCTGCCCACATGAAAATCTGTTGTTCTTACAAAGGAAGTGGTCTGCATCAGTGAGGGGAGGGAGGCCAACTGGCTACCTATGCTCGTGCATACCCTAGCCAGCTAAGCAACACCCTGTGCTCCGGGACGGAAGGGCCAGGTTTCCTCAAACCTCAAATCCCAGGTTTGGGATATGACACCCAAAGAGCCTTCAATTTCCTCTGCAACTGACTGGGAGACCATGGCACCATTCATACAGCCATGGCTGGAGAAGTGACAGCCCCATGCTCTTGGAACGTGAAAGGAGACCTAGCTAGAAAAAGCAGCAATGGCATGGGGCTGGATAAGAGCAGTGCCAAAGTTCTGCATCTCCAAAGGGAATGGAACCCATCTAGGAAAGAGATATCTTTCTGAATTAAATCTCCATCCAGACAAGATGCCGTCTCCCTTCCTCAAACCTCTGGCTTGCCTACACACAAGCATTCTCCACTGGGCATCTGCAGATACCCTAGGCCTGGTGATGTCCACAAATTCTGAAGCTCAATTTCCATGGCCCCTGTGGGCAAACCTCTTGCACACTCACCAGGCTTGTACCAGACTCATCACTTAAGAAAGGATAAGACTCTGACACACAGACTCTGACAAGATTCCAGGGAGAACCTTGTTACCAAAGAAGAGCAATTCTTTACTCTTACTCTAATACCCTGCTAAGCAACAAGAGCTATGGGACAGAGGGGCAGCCGACCTCTGGGAGATCAGACTCGGAGAACCCTCTATGGACTCAGGAAATGACTGGAAACTCACCTCCAATCCTTGGAATTTGGCTGTGGACAGGGCAGCCCCATGTCTTGGTGGGTGACTGTGACCAAGTGAGAAAAGCAGCAACAGGATAGGAAGTTGAGTCCAGGTTTTGCATTCCAATGGGCATGGGTCAAACCAAACAAAGAAATGTCGCTATCATCCCTTCATCTTCTCCCACATTGGGGAGGATGCTGCCCTACTCACTGGCTTCAATTACCCTCAAGCATTCCACCCAGGTATCTTCATACACCCTTAGGTGTGGGGTTGGCCACAAATTCCAAAACGATCTCGAGGAAGACCCAAAGTAAAACCCATATCACCATGAAAAGGGCTCCTCCTAATTCCCAAGCTGAAAGAAAAGGATATTACTCTAAGATGCTAGCCCTGCATAAACTCCATGCAGAAACTCTTTGGACAAAAAAGGGTTAAGTGGTGGAAATGGAGACACAGACTCTCACAGTTCTTCATCTCACTTGAGATTTGGAGAGTGTCAAGAATGAAGTCCCCAGCACAGCCTCCTAACAAGCTGCTTGTATCTGGAAATAGAAATGCCCATGGGCTTAGGCAAAGGGAGCCCTCTGAAAAGGTACACCTGAAAACCCTGTCAGCAAGAAACCTCCTTTCATTCTTTTGGAGCCAGAGATTTCTGGCTATGTCTGTCCCTCCAACTTTTTGTAGCAGTTGATGGAGGCAGCCGCAGTCTGGAACAAGGATTTCGTTCCCTATTCCTGGAAATGGCTCTTCCTCATCCCTGGTCCATACTGCCCTTGTGCACACTGTGTGCTTCTCAGAATGAAGGCAACTCAATCATCCGGCACAGGGAGGAAAGCTGGCTCCCCTTCACCTCCCATACCACAGCAAGCCAAGCAACAAGCACTCAGGGACTAAAGGCCATCTTTCCTTTGTTAGATCGGAGCCTGAGAGCTCTCCCTGAGCACAGGAGCAGAGTGGGAGTTTGATGCATATCCAGTGGTGTCAGCTGAGTGTGTAATGGCTCCATGGCTCCCAAGGGGGGAGGGAGGGAGTCAGAAATAAAGCAAGGGGAAGGAAATTGGTCCCGGGGGGGCCAAAGTTCAACCTTTCCAGTGGAAATTGGAACCCACTTGGGAAGAAAATGTCTTCCTTCACTGACCCTTGGCCAAAAGGAGGCCAGCTCCCTGCCCACATCTCTGGCTCGGCCTTCACCCAAACATCCAAATCCCAGGACCTTCTGAGAGCCACATACTTCTAAAACCCACAGAATTAATGAAGAAGGAACCCTGTGGGGAAATCTCTCCCACAGTCACAAGGACTGGGTCAGACACCCAAATGGAAGGCAGAGGATATAACTGTGAGACACCGACTCTGTGCGGGTTGTGGGAAGAACCCTATTTCTAAAAACGAGCAAAGATGTGTGATGGTGATAAGAAGGCCCAGCGCTCTTCAGAGACAGGAAGAGGATTTACATGGAGAATGAAGTGCCCATCACCTGCTCCTGGCAAACTGGCCATGGTAATAAGAAACACCTGAAGACTTATGCAAAGGAGCCCTCTAGAGTCTGCATCTGGGAGCCGTGTGAGCAACAGGCCGGCCTTCTTCCTTCAGAAGGACGTAGAGAGCCCTGGCACTTTGCTTCTCTTGTTTTCCCAACACTGGATGGAGTGAGCAGTGACAGTGCAGTAGCCATGAGGTGCCCCCAGCTATCGTTCCAAAGTGTGGAAAGGGGCATTGGGGCCATCTTCCCCTAAAACGCTCTTTCTCAGCTGACCAGCTTCTGGAGCGTCATGCAAGTGCGAATGAACAGTTTACCTTTCAGAGGGAGGCAAGGTGGCTCTCGTCCCCCCACCCTTTGCTACAAACAGCCAATCACCAAGCTCAGGGATTGGAGGGCCATTCTCCTGCGGGATAAACGATGCTCATGGCTGTCACTGAGTGAGCGACTAAGTGAGCACCCAAAGCCCATTCCTTGGTGCCCTATGCATGAGTGCCAGTTCCATGGCTCATAAGGATGAACAAAGACTGAGCCAAAAAGACAGTAAGTGAAAGGGACTGGCTGAAGCCAGGACCAAAGGGAGTTTGATATGTCCATCCAATGGGAATGTGATCACTGTGAAAAAGACACGAGAAACTTCATTTCTCCTAGGCCCAGCAAAGGAGGCCAGTTCCCCGCTAATATTTCTTGCCCAGCCTCCACACAAACAGTTCTCGGCTGGACCCCTTCAAATGGCCTAAGGCTCTGCATGTCCATGGAGTTCTGAAACCAAAATGCCAAAGCCCCTTTGGCTCAACTTGTCCCACAGACACAAAGGTTGGTCCACATTGGACATTTACAAGCCTGAGCGCTTCTTCTGACAGAACTGTATGGACCCCAAGATAAACTTTCATGGATTATTATCAAAGCACGCTCATGAAACTTGATACTCCTAGGGTCAGAGATCTTCATTCACGATGAGAATTGATTGATGTTTGGAAAACACTGACCACACAATAGAGGAAGAGCACGCAGCCGTGGTGAGGAGTCAGAAAAATCTTGTGGGCTTCAGCTACAGGACTACTCCAAAGGATGCCCCCTTGGAGTCCAGTGAACAAAAGACCCTCATGCTCCCTTAACAAATAGAGGGAAACATTGGGTTTTGGTGTGCTTCTGCCCATTGTGTCAGTAGATACGGGCAGTAGTGATGCTGAGGCATGAAGAAGGTGCTTCCATGCGATGATCAAGAAGTGAGAATGAAGACTTAGTGCATATTTTTTTCAAAAGATGTTTTGTGCACTGACCAGGTCATGCAGCAAACTGCACAGGAAAAGGCTGAGTGTTCTTCTGAATGAGGGCACCCCCATCAATTAAGGGTGGAGGTCTATGTGGTTACCCGTTCTCTGGTTACTGTAGCCTAAGCACTGAGGGCTCAGGGACAGAAGTGTTAGCTGTCCTCTCAGACATCAGAATCTTAAAGCCCTCCATTGGCTCAGGAACTGGCTGGAAACTCACCTCCAATCCATTGACATTCGTTGTGTATGGGACAGCCCCATGTCCTTGGTGTGTTAATTGAGACCACATTAGAAAAGCAGCAATGGGTTAGTGACTCCCAGGCCAAAGTTCTGTGCTCAAATGGATATGGGTCAAATCGAGGAAAGAGATAATCTATCTTCCCTATCGTCTTCCCACACATGAGGCATGATCGCCCCCTAACCTCTGGCTGTGCCTACCCACAAGTATTTGGCCTCGGAACCTTCACACACACTGGGTTTGGGGATGGCCACATCATTCCGAAACCAAAGTGAGAGGGCCCCATTGCAATACCTATCTCACCATCACAGGGACACCACTAGAATCACAAACTGAAAGAAGGGAATAGTACTCTAAGTCACTGGCCCTGGAAACGTTCCATTCACAACGTTGTTCAAAAAACAGGGTAATGGGTGGACAGGGAGACGCAGATGGCCAGAGTTCTTCATCACACATGAGATGTGGGAAATGTTGAGAATGAAGGACCCAGCACAAGCTCCTATCCTGTGGGGTTAGGCAAAGGGAACCCTGTGAACCACTATACCGGGAGCTCTGTCAGCAAGATGTCTGCTTTTCTTTCCTCAGGGACCAGAGATTTCTGGCTACGTCTCTCCATTCCACTTTTTCTAAATGTTGATGGGAAGCATCGGTGTGGAGCTGTAGGTACTGGGCTCAGGAGTCTGGAATAAGTACTTTTTCTCCATGTTCTTCAAACTAGCTTTCCCTGTGTTGACCCCATACTGATCCATACCACCCATGTGCGAACGCTCTGCTTCTTGGAAGGCAACTCAATCCAGGTCAGTGAGGGAGGCTACCTAGCCTCCCCCTTCCATACCACAGCAGTCCAATCGCCAAGGACTCAGGGACTAAACGCCTTCTTTCCTTTGTTAGATCAGAGCCCAATACCTCTCAGTGAGCACAGGAGCAGAGTGTGTGAGTAGGTGGCCTACCACAGGGTGCCAGCTGAATATTCGAGTGATGGATCCATGGCTTCTAAGAGAGAAAAAACATTGTCAGAAATGCAGCAAGGTGAAGGAAATGGGCTCAAGGAGGGCCAAAGGTTGATAATTTGGCGCAGGCATTGGATCTACTTGGGAAGGTGTCTTCCTTCATTTGCCCTTGGCCTACAAAGAGTCCTGGTCTCTGCTCAAATATTTGCCCTGGCCTACACACAAACATCCTCTGCTGGGCGCCTTCAAATTTCCCTGGGCCTCTGAATGGCCACATACTTTTGAAACCCAATGAACTAATGAAAACAGAGCCCTGTGGCCAGACTCTGTCACCCAGTCAAAGGGACTGGAAGATTTTCCCGGGGGGGGGGAAGGCAGAGGTTATGACTGTGAGGCACTGACTCTGAACGGGTTGTGGGAAGAACACTGTGTCTACAAAAGAGCAAAGATGTGTAAGGTGGATAAGGAGGGCCAGAGCACTTCAGAGATTTGGAATGAGAATTACGAGGAGAAGAAAGGGCCCAGCACCAGCTCCTGTCAACCTGGCTATGAGAAGAAACACCAGAAAGCTTAGGGAAAAGCACCCTCTACCATCCGCATGAGGGAGCCCTGAAAGCAAGGGGCTGCCTCCTTCTTTCAGGAGGACCCAGAGACCCCTGGAATTTGCTTTTCTTGTTTTTCCCATCTTTGAATGGAGTGAGCAGTGAGAGTGCTGTAGCCATGTAGGGGTGAGGTGCCCCCGCTGTTGCTCCAAAGTGAGGAAAGGGGCACTGGGTGCCTCTTTCTGTACAGGGCTCTTTCTGTGCTGAACAGCTTCTGGAGCCTCCTGCTCCTGTGTGAACTGTCTGATTTTCAGAAGGAAAGCTCCTCCATGGGGCAGAGCAATGAGGCAAGCTGGTTCCCCTCCCCCCACCTCTTGCTACAAACAGCCGAGCACCAAGCTTAGGGACAGGAGGGCTTATAGCCAGTGCTCATGGCTGTCACTGAGCACAGGACTGAGTGGGTCGCTGACACCCACCCTACCCTTTGGTGCCAGGTGAGTGCCAGCTCCATGAGTCGTAAGGGTGAGCACAGACTGAGCCAGAAAGATATTAAAAAAAAGTGAATGGCTGCAGCCAAGACCAAAGTGTGCAATATTTCCATCCAGTGGGAATGTGATCAGTGTGGATGGGACATATTAATCTTCAATCTTCCTAGGCCCATGATGAAGGCCAACTCATGCCTAATATCTCTGGCCCATCCTCCACACAAACAGATCTCAGCTGGACCACTTTCCATGCCCCAAGTCTCTGGATGTCAACATAGTCCTGAAACTGATATGCCAGCCCCTTTACCTCAACCTGTCACACAAGCCATGAGGGCTGGTCCACATGGGACATTCGCAAGGCAGATCTATTACTGTGCAAGACTGAATTTGTATGGAGTCCAAGACAAACCTTGATGGACAAAAAAAAAAAAACAATGTCGTGAGACTTGATATGCCTAGGGCAAGAGTTCTTCATTAAAGACGAGAAATGGATAATGTTTAGAAGAAACAGACCAGCACAATATATTAGCAAGCTGCCTTGCTCAAAAGTCCGAAGACGTTTCATGGGATTTGGCTACAGGAGTTGTCCAAAGGACAGCTTGGAGCCCTGTGAGCATGGGGAACACCCACATTCTCCCTTAAGAAGTAGAGGGAAAGAGTGGCTTTTTGTGTGCTTCTGCCCATCATATCAGAAGATAGGGGCCCCAATGACACTGAGATATGAATCATGTGCTTCCATGGGAGGATCAGGTGGGGGGAACAAGGCCTGGTGCAGGATATGTTCAAAAGCCTTTTGTTAGCTGGTCAGGTCTCAGAGCATGCTATACCTGCATAGTCTGTTCTTCTTCCGCACGAGCATATGTCCATCAATTAGGATTGGGGGTCCACGTGGCTATTCCCTTGATACAGTAGCCTGCTATGAACTGAGGGCTCAAAGACCGAAGGTCCTTGATATAGCTCTCTTCAGTGATATCAGACTCTGAGAGCCCTGCCTTGACTCAGGAATGTTCTGGAACCTACATGTCCATCCTTGGAACTTGCTTGTTTACAGGAGAGCCCCCATGGTCTTGGTGTGTGAAGTGAGCTCAAGTTAGAAAAGCAGAAATGGGATAAGAATGACCACCAGGGGAGTCAAAGTTCTGCATTCAAAATGCCACTGACCGAATCGAGGAAAGAGATATCTATCTTCCCTCACCCTCTAAGCACACAAGGGACAGGGTCTACCCCTAACATCTGGCTGAGCCTTAGCCACCAGCAGTTTGCCTAGGAACCTTCACACACCCTAAGTTCACATCATTCTGAAACCAAGTTGAGAGAGGCCCATTGCAATACCTATATCATAACCACAAGGACACCACCCGATTCCGGTGCTGAAAGAAGAGGCTATTATTCAAAGACACTGGCTTTGATAAATTCCATGCAGCACTGTTTTTGAAGGAAACCGTAAGTGGTGGGCGAGACAGGCTACCAGACTTCGTCCTCCCACATGAGAAGTGGAGAGTGGAGAGTGTAAGTACCCAACACAGTCTCCTATCAACTTGGTTGTATCTGGAACAAGAAATGCCTGTGGGCTTAGGCAAAGGGAGCCTTCTGAAGAAATACAGTTGGGAGCCCTGCATTCTGATTTTAGGAGACAGAGATTTCTGGCTATATCTGTCCCTCCCACATGTTCTCTCAGTTGATGGAGGTCACAGGTTTGAGCTTTAGGTATTCGGTTCTGCTTGTTCTTACTCAGGAGCGTGGAACAAGGAAATCATTTCCAGTTCCTGGAAAAGGCTTCCCCTATGCTGACCCTCTCCTTGTCCATACTGCTCATGTGCAAACTATCTGCTTCTCAGAATGAATGCAACACAGCCATCCAGGACAGTGAGGCAAGCTGGCTCCCCTTCCCTTTCCATACCACAGCAGACCAATCACCAATCTTCCAGGGAATAAAGGCCATCTTTCTTTTGTTAGTTCAGGGCCTGAGAGCTCTCACTGAGCACAGGAGCAGAGTGGGAGTTTGAGGTCTACCCGTGTGAGCTACCTGACTTTCTGAGAGCTCCATAGCTCCTATTTCTGAGAGCTCCATAGCTCCTAAGGGAGAAAAAGAGTTGTCAGAAGTGCAGCAAGGTGAAGGATTGGGGCACGGGGGAGGCAGCGCTTGACAATTCCAGTGGGAATTGGGATCCACTTGGAACGAAAGCGTCTTACTTCATTTGCCCTTGGCCCAGAGGAAGGCCAGCTCCGTGCCCAAATCTCTTGCCCAACCCAAACAAAAACATTCTCTGCTGGGACCCTTCCATTGGCCTGGGTCTCTGAATGACCACATACTTCAGGAACCCAGAGAATTAATGAAGATGGAGGGAAGAGCCTTCTGGCCAAAATATCTCCCACAGTCTCAAGCACTGAGTCAGACTCCTAGGCAGAAGGCAGAGGATATGACTGTGAGACACCGACTCCGAACGGATGGTGGGAAGAACCTTGTTTGTAGAAACAAACAAGAGAGCAAAGAGGTGTAAAGTGGAAAAGGAGGGTCAGTGCTCTTCAGAGAGTGAAAGGGGAATTATGTGGATAAAGAAGGGTCTAGCACCAGCTCCTGGCAAACGGGCTATGGGAAGAAGAAACACCAGCAGCCTTAGCAAGCAGCGCCATCTCGCGTCCGCATTGGGGAGCCCGTTCAGCAACAGGCCTTCCTTTTTCCTTCACAAGGACCTAGAGAGCCCTGGGCTTTGCATTTCTTACTTTTCCCATCATTGAATGGAGTGAGCAGTGACAATGCTGTAGTCAGTTGCCCCCAGGACTTCCCACAAAGTGTGGAAAGGGGCATTGGGGCCTTCTTCCTGTAAAGGGCTCTTTGCTGACCAGCATCTGGACCCTCCTGCTCCTGTGTGAACTGTCTACTTTTCAGAAGGAAAGACCCTCCATCAGGCAGAACTTAATAAGGCAAGCTGGCCCTCTTCCCCCCGACCTCTTGCTGCAAACAACCAATCACCGAGCTCAGGATTGGAGGGCTATTCTGTGAGATAAATGATGCTCATGGTTGTCACTGTGAGCACAGGACCGAGTGGGAACATGACTCCCTCCCCTTGGTGTCTGCTGAGTGAGTGCCAGCTCCATGGCTCCTCGGGTTGAACAAAGACTGAGTCAGAGTGACAGTACGTCAAAGGGACGGACTGAAGCCAGGACCAAAGGGTTTGATATGTCCATCCAATGGGAATGTGATGAATGGGAAAAAGACATGATAAACTTCATTTCTCCTAGGCCCAGCAAGGAGGCCAGCTCCTCTCTTGTACATCTGGCCCAGGCTCCACACAAAACGGTTCTAGGCTGGACCCTTCAAATGGCCTAGAGCTCTGGATGTCCATGGAGTCCTGAAACCAAAATGCCAGGTCTCCTTTGGCTCAACCTGTCCCACAGACACAAGGGTTGGTCCACAGTGGACATTTGCAACCCGGTGCTATGGCTCTGAGCGACTGAATTTGAGGGGATCACAAGAAAAATCTGGGTGGAGAACAAAGAAATGTCATAAAACTTGATATGCCGAGGGCCAGTGTTTTTGGTTAAAGATGAGATTTGGGTAATGTTTAGAAAAATCTGACGAGCACAATATATTAGTACACTGGCTTGCTCAGGCGTCAGAAGAACCCTTTGTCAGCTTGGCTAAAGCAGTACCTCAAAGGATGCCCCTTGGAACCCTGTGAACAAGAGATCCGCACTATCCCGTAAGAAATAGAGGGAAGTTTTGGCTCCTGTTGTCCTTCTGCATATCGTGTCAGGAGATACGGGCAGCAGTAATTCTGAACCATGAAGAGTATGCTTCCCTGGAATGATCAATAGGTTTGAACGAGGCTATGGTGCACCATTTATTCAAAAGGCTTTTGGTGAGCCGATCAGTTCACAAAGCATGTTGCACATTCACAGTCTGTCTTTTCTCCCAAATGAGGGCAACTCAGTCAGGGTCGGGGATTCATGCGGCTACCCTTTCCTACGATACTCTGGCCTGCTATGCACCGAGGGATCAGGGCCACGTGTGGTAGCTGTCCTCTCAGGTATCCGACTCTGAGGGCTCAGCATTGATTCACAAAAGGCCTGGAACCTCAACTCCAAACCTTGGACCTTGGTTGGTACGGGTCAGCCCCTTGGTCTTGCTGTGTGAACTGACAAGTTAGAATAACAGCAGCGGGATCGGAATCACTACGAGGGGAGTCATGGCCCTGCATTTCAAATGGACATTGGTCAAATCTAGGAAATAGATATATCTGCTTTCCTTTTCTCTTGTCCTGCATGGGAAGCAGGACACCCTGCTTACCGGGGGCTTAGCACACCCACAAGCATTCTCCCTGGACACCTTCCAATGCCCTAGGGTTTTGGTTAGCCACACAATTCTGCTAGCAAATTGGGAGGGGTCTGAGTAAAACCTATATCACCATAACATGGACACTGGCAGACTCCAACTTGAAAGGAGACATTATATCTCTCAGACACTGGTTTTAAACAGAAACTTAATTTTTTTTTTTTTTTTTCAGAAAGAGAGCCAAGTTGTGTAAATGCAGACACAGAGTGCCAGTGTTCTTCATTAGAGCTGACATATGGAGAATGTTGAGAGTGAAATAACCATCACAATCTCCTATCAACCCGCTTGTATCAGGAATAAAAAATGCCAGTGGACTTAGGCAAAGGGAGCCCTCTGAAGGACTACACACAGGAGCCTTCTCATCAAGAAACCTGCAGCCTTTCTTCAGGAGCCAGATTTCTGGGTTTGTCTATCCCTTCCAGGATTTCCGTCAGTGTTCCCAGGCACCAGTGTCTGACCTGTAGCTATTGAGTTTTGCTGGCTCTTGCTCAGGAGTCTGGGACAAGGACTTGATTTCCTATACTTGGAATGGGGTCTTCCCGTGCTGACCCACTCCTGGTTCCTTACTGCCCATGTGCAAACTGTGTGCTTCTCAGAATGAAGGCAACTCAATCAAGCAGGTGAGTGAAGCAAGGTCTCTCCCCTTCGCCTTCTCTACCAGGGCAGGCCAAGCACCACCCACTCAGAGGCCATCGTTCCTTTGGCATAGCAGAACCTTGAAAGCTCTCACTGAGCACAGGACCAGAATGGGAGTCTGTGGCCTACCCCAGGGTACCAGCTGACTGAGTGACAGTTCTGTGGCCCCTATGTGTGAACAAAAGTTTATTTCAAAGGACAGCCATGGGAAGAAAATGACTAGGAGGCGTACCAAAGCTCGGCATTCCATATGGGAACTGGATCATCCTGGAAAGATGAGGTCTTCGTCATCTTCATTTCTTCTCAGCCCATTGATGGGCACTGCAACCTCTGCTCCAGCATACCTACCAAGTTTCTCCACTGGGCATCTTCCAATGACCCAGGCCTTGTGATGTCCGTATACCTCTGAAACCAGATGAAGGGGTGGTCCTTTGAGAAAACCCATTGCACACTCACAGGGACTTCACCACGCTCTCCACTTGGAAGTAGAGGCTGTTCCTCTGAGAATCTCACTTGGAATCAAGGCCAGGGAGAAAATCTTTTGGAAGTAGAGCAAAGGGGTTCAAAATGTTAGTACGCGTGCTAGAGGTCTTCATCAGAGATGGGAATGGGAGAATTCTGTGAGTGAAAGAGACTAGCACAGTCTTCCAGCAAGTTGACTGTCTCAGGAATTAGAAACAGCCACGGGCTTCGGGAAAGGGACCTCTCTCTCTCCGGGCCACACCCGAAGCACTGCCATCATAAGGCCTCCTTTATTCCTTCAAGTAGAGAGGGGAAAGCCCTGGCTTTGAATGTCTTTCTTGCCATCCTATCGGCAGAGAGGGGCAGCAGAGATGTATCAGGGTGTATGTGGAGCACTGAGGTGTTGTGTTTGTTAGGTGTGTGGTGTATGGAAAGGGCATGTGTATGTGGTTTATCAGCAGTACGTCTCTGGTGTATGTGCGGTGTGTGCATTTCTGTGCATGGTATATGTGAAAGTGTGTGTGGGGGGGGGGTGGAATACGTGTGCTGTATAGGTGGTGTGGTGTGTGGGTGGTGTCTGGACTATGTGACGGATATTTCGTGTATGTGATGTGCTTTGGGTATGTTCCATGTAAATTGGGCATGTCGTTTATACATGGGGTGTGTGTCCAGTGAGATTTTGAAGCAGTGTAAAAGTGCTATACATGGGAGCTTTTATTGAATGCGTGTGGTACCTGCAGTATGTTGTGATAAGTTTTGTCTCTGTGTGGTGTGTTTGGTGTTTGTGTGTTTCTTAGGCACTGTGGGAGGTGGAAGTGCGGTGTTTGTGGTGTGTAAGAGGTAGGTGTGCAGAGTGTGTTTGGTGTGTAGACCTTGGTGAGTTGTTTATAGTGCGGTGGGTGTGAAAATGAGAATTTGGTGTGTTGGTTGAAAGGCAGGTTCTCCACATTTTTGTTTCCCAGGATTGTGGGTGTGGAACGTTCCTTAGAGTTCCTCGAATAGGGTTTCAAACATGTCTAACGTAGTGAAACAAGAGGTTAGGCGAAAGATGGTTTCTCCGTGGTTTACTTTCAAGGCGTTGAGTGTATGGTACTGTCATTATTTATACATGTAGGCCTAGTTTTTCCATCACTTCACAGCTGGGGAACAAGAAGCTAGTTGAACGATGCTTTCTCCAGTGTTTTATTCCAGAGTTGAGTATATATGGTACTTTCCCTATAAGTCCCCTATATATTTTCAAACACGCCCAATATGTAGCGAAACAAGTTAGTTCAAAGACATATTCCACAGGGTTTTTTCACATGGTTTCCTACACTCTCGCTGTAGGCCCTGCATGTGTTTTCAAACAGTTCTCACTGAGTGAAACCCCATGTTAGTTGACAGATGGTTTCACCACACTGTTGTTTCACAGGGTTGGGTACATGGCAAAAGTTTCGGTGTCGGCCTGGCATGGCTTTTGAAACACTTGTAACTTAGTGAAACAAGATGTTAGTCGAAGGATGGTTTCCCCACAGTGTTGTTTGCCAGAGTTGAGTACATGGCACTTTAGGCCTACGCCCCACATAGGTTTTCACACACTTCTGACATAGTGAAACCAGCTGTTACTTGAAAGAGAGTTTCTCCACTGTATTCCCCGCCCCCCCCCCCACACACACACACGGAGTCGAGCTCATAGCATTGGTTTACACACCCTTCTGAGTGAAAGATGTTAATTGGAAGATTTTTACCCCCACAGTGATGTTTCACAGAGCTGAGTCTATGGCAATTTCCACCTAGTCCACGCATGGTTTTCAAACACTTCTCAATTAGTGATATTATTTGGTAGTTGAAAGATGGTTTCCCCACAGTGTTGTTTCACAGAGTGTAGTGTGTTGCACTTAGCTTGTAGGCATAGTTTCCTCAGCATAGGTTTTCAAACAGTTCTCTCTTGGTGATATCAGACGTCAGTTGAAAGGTTGTTTCACAGAGTGGAGTATGTGGCCCTTATCCGCCTAGGACCCGCATGTGAAGTCAAACATTTTTAACAGTGAAAGCAGATTTGAGGGGAAATGTGGCTTCTCCACCGTGTTGGTTCGTGGTTGCGTATATGGCACTTTCCGGGCACGTCCTGTGTAGGTTTTCAAAGTCTTCTAACTTTTTGAAACCAGAGGTTAGTCACAAGAGGCTTTCTCCACAGTACTCTTTCACACTGTCGAGTATACGTCGCTTTCCACATCATCCCCCCCCCCCAGGTTTTCCAACATTTCTACCTTAGTGATACAAGATATTAGTTGAAAGATTTTCACAAAGTGCAGTTGGACAGAGTTGAGTATATGGCACTTTTGGCATTGGCCCCTCATAGGTTTTGAAACACCTCTAAGTTAGTGAAACGAAATGTTAGTTGAAAGATGGTTTCCCCACTGTGTTGTTTCGCAGAGTAGAATATACGGCACTTACCCTGTAGGACCCGCCTAGGTTTTCAAAGCATTGTCACTTATCGAAACCTCATGTTATTTGACAGAATCTTTCTCCACACTGTTGTTTTACAGAGATGAGTCTATGGCACTTTCAGCGTAGGCCTCGCAAAGGTTTTCGACACTTCTAACTTAGGGAAGCAAACTGTTAGCTGAAGGATGGTTCCATACAGTGTTGTTTCACAGAGTTGAGTACATGGCACTTTAGGCATAAGCCCCGCATAGTAGTCAAACACTTCTAACAGAAAGTAAATGTTACTTGAAAAGAGGGTTTTCTCCGCAGTATTTTTTACAGAGTCGGGTTTATATCACTTTCCTCCCAGTTCCCAGCACGGGTTTTCAAACACTTCTAACTTACTGAAACAAGAAGTTAAGTGAAAGATGTTGATCCCGCGGTGTTGTTTCATAGAGTTGAGTATATGGCACTTTCTGACTAGGACGTGCATCGGTTTTCAAACACTTCTGAATCAGGGAAATCAGACGGTGGTTGAAAGGTGGTTTCACCACACTGTTGTTTCACAGTTGAGTAGATGGCACTTGCCTCATAGTTCCTCACATGGGTTTTCAAACACTACCCAACTTAGGGAAACAAGATTCTAGTTGACGATGGTTTCCCCAAAGGGTTGTTGGACAGGATTGTGTATATGGCACCTTCTCCCTAGAACGCGCGTAGGTTACTTTGTGAAAGAAGATGGTGGTTGAAGATGTTTCCCCACAAGGTTGTTTCACAGAGTCATATGGCATTATCCGCATAGTCTCCGTAGGGGCTTTCAAACACTTCTAACTTCGTGGCACCAGACGTTAGTTGAAAGATGTTTTCTCTACAGGCTTCCTTCACAGACGTGAGTATATTGCACTTTGTTCCTAGGCCTCGCATGAGTTCTTCAAACACCTCAAACTCAGTGAAACGAAGTTAAGGTGAAAGAGCGCCTCCCCAACAGTCTTGTTTCAGGGGGTTGAGTATTTGACACTTGCCATGTAGGTCATGCTTGTGTTTTCAAACTATGTTAACGTTGTAAAACCAGATGCCAGGTGAAAGGTGTGTTTTTCACAAAGGTGAGTATATGGTACTTTCCTCATAGGGCGGGCGTAGGTTTTCATACACGTCGCACCTAACGATGAGACTAAGTGAAAGATGAGACTAGCGATGAAAGAGGGTTTCCCCACAGTGTTGTTCCACTGATTTCAGTACATGGCACTCTCTGAACGCATATGACCCGCATAGCGTTGGCAAGATATCTCACTTAGTGAAACCAGAAGTTAGTTGAAAAATCCTTTCTCCACCATGTGGTTTCACAGAGTTGAGTACATGGCAGGCACTTCGCGCATAGGCCCCGCATAGGTTTTCAAAGAGTTCTCACTCACTGAAACGAGATGCTACTTGAAACATTGTCTCACAGTGTATTCTCTCACGGTGTCGAGTAAATGTCCCTTTCCACATCGATCTCCAGAAAGGTTTTCAAACACTTCTACCTTAGTGATAAAAGATGTTCCTTGAAAGACGGTTTACGCCAAGTGCTATAGAAGGCATTTTCGGCATAGGTCCCGCAGACATTTTCAGACACTTCTGAGTGAACCGAGATGTTAGTTGAAAGACGTTTTCCCCAGAGTGTTGTTTCACAGAGTAGCGCATATGGCACTCTCCGTCTAGGCCCCTCATGTGTATTCCAACCCTTCTGACTCAGTGAAGGATTGTTTCTCCACAGTGTTGGTTCACAGAGTTAAGTATATGGCTCCTTCCATGTAAGCCATGCAAAGGGTTTGAAACCATGTTCATTTTGTGGTTAACTGAAAGATGTTGATCCCACAGTGCTCTTTCATAGAGTTGAGGACATGTGCTTTCTGCCTAAGCTGCACACAGGTTTTCAAGCACTTCTAAGAGTGAAACAAGATGTTAGTTGAAAAATGGCTTTTCCACAGTAATCTCTCACAGTGTCAATTATAATTCCCTTTCCTAATTGTTCTCCGCATAGATTTTCCAAATACTTCTAAATCAGTGACGCAAGATAGTAGTTGAAAGATGCTTTCCGCAAAGTGCAGTTTGACAGAGTTGAGTGTATTGCACTTTGGGCATAGGCCCTACATAGTTTTGAAAAACTTTTAATTTTAGGGAAAAGAGATGTTAGCTGAAAAGAGGGTTTCCCTCACAGTGTTGTTTGAAAGATGGTTTGCCCACAATATTCTCTCACGGAGTCGAGAGTATATGTCACTGTCGTGATCGTTCCCCACATAGATTTCTCAAACGTTTCCAATTTAGTGAACCGAGATGTTCGTGGAACGATGGTTTGGCGACAGGGTTGTTTCACAGAGTTGAGAATATGGCACTTGGCTTGTAGGCGCCGCACTTGTCTTCAAAATGTTCTCGCTTAGTGAAACCTGATGTTAGTGGAAAGTTTTTCACCACAGGGTTCCGCCACAAAGTTGACCGTAGGGCACTTTCGCCAAAAAGCCCCGCAAGTTTATCAAGGAGTTCCAACTAAGTGAAGTGAGATGTTAGCTGCAAGGTGGTGTCCCCACAGCGTTGCTTCACAGGGTTGAGTCGATGGCACTTACCGTGTAGTCCCCGCATACGCTTCCAAACAGTTCTCATTTAGTGAATTCAGACGTTAGTTGAAAGATTGTTCCACCACAGTGTAGATTGCCAGAGTGGGGTATAAGGCACTTGATGTCTCGGCCCCATAAGCGGTTTGAACCGCATGTACCATAGTGAAACCTGAGGATATTTGAAAGATAGCTTCAGCACAGTGTTTTTTTTCCATTCAGAGTTGAGTATATGGCAAGATCGTGATTGACCTTGCATAGTTTTCCAAACGCTTCTAACTTCTGAAGCAAGATGTTCGTTGAAGGATCGTTTCCACACACAGTGTCTCTGACAGAGTTGAGTAAAAGGCACTATCACTTAGGCCATCCATGTATGTTCCAACGAATCTGTGACTTAGTGAAACCAGATTTTGGGTGATGGCTTCCCTTCAATGTTGTTTCACAGAGTAGAGTTTACGGCGCTTACGTTGTAGGCCCCGCGTAGATTTTCAAGCAGTTCTCACTAAGGTCAAATCTGGAGTTATTTGAAAGAGTGTTTCACCACAGTGTTGTTTCACAGAGTGGAGTATATGGCACCATCCGCCTGGGTCCCGAATGTGTATTCAAGCGTTTCTAAGCTCGTGAAAGCAGATTCTAGGGGAAACATGCTTTCCCCACCGTGTTGTTTGTCCGTGGCACTTTCCATAGTAGTTCGTGCATAAGTTTTCAAAGTCTTCTTGGTGAAACTAGATATTAGATGAAAGCTCTTTCTCCATTCTCCATGATGTCTTCTCGCAGAGTTGATTACCTGGCCCTTTCCACGTAGTCCCCGCCTAGGTTTTAATATGCTACTATCTAGCGAAACAAGATGTTCGTTGAAAGACGGTTTGCCCGCAGTATTCTCTCAGTGTCGAATGCATGCCCACTTTCCACATCGTTCCCCGTATAGGTTTTCAAACACTTCGAACGTAGTGATACAAAATGTTGGTTGAACGACGGTTTCCGCAAAGTGTTCTTTGCCAGAGCCGAGTATATGGCAGTTCCGTCACAGGCCCCGCATAGTTTTTGAAACCTTCTTCTAACTTGGGAGAAACTAGATGGCAGGCGAGAGATGGCTTCCCCACGGTGCTTTTTCACAAACTTGAGTATATGGCACTTACTGTGAAGGCCCCGCCTAGGTTTTTAAAGAAGTCTTTCTCACTCAGGGAAACCAGATGTTAGTTGAAAGATTGTTTCACCACAGTGTTCTTTCACAGAGTGAAGTATAGGTCACTTTTGGCGTAGGCCCCGAAAGGGTTTTCAAAAAGTCTTCACTTAGTGAAATCAGATGAGAGTTGGAGGAGTGTTTCCAACCAGTGCTGTTTCACAGACTGGAGTATATCGCACTATCTGCCTAGGTCCCGCACTGGTTGTCAAGCTTTTCTAATTTAGTGAAATCAGATCTTAGATGACACGTGGTTACTACTCAGTGTTGTTTCGAGAGATGAGCATATGGCTCTTTCCTTGTAGGTGATCCATAGGTTGTCAAACTATTTTAACTTCAAGCCAGAAGTTAGGTGAAAGATGCTTTGTTCACAGTGTTCACAGTGTCCATATATGGACCTTTGCGCAAAGTTCCTGCATAGGTTTTCAAATCCTTCTTAGTGAAACAAGATGGTAGTTGAAAGGCGGTTTGTCCACAGTATTCTCTCACAGAGTCGTGTATATGTCACTTTCTGCAGCGTTCCCCGCGTATGTTTTCAGATACTTCTAACGTAGGGAAACAAGATTGTTAGTTGATAGATTGTTCTTTTGCAAAGTGCTGGTCGACGTGGTTGAGTATGTGGCCCTTTTGGCCTAGGCCCCGAATAGGTTTTCAAACAGTTCTCACCTGGTGAAATCAGATGAGAGTTGAAAGAGAGTTTCAAAACACTAGTGCTTGCAAAGTGCTGGTTGACAGAGTTGAGGCTATGGCACGTCCGACATTGGCTTCTCACAGTTTCTGAAACAATTCTTAGTGAAACGAGATAGTGGAAAGAAGGTTTCCCCACAGTGTCATTGCTCTTCAACAACTCTTAGTGAAAGGACATGTCAGTTGAAAGATGGTTTCCCTACAATGTTGTTTCACAGAGTTCAGTATATGACACTCTACCCAGGCCCCTTATATGGTTACTACCACGTCTAACTTTGTGACAAGAGATCTTCCTTGCAAGACGGGATCCCCACAGTGTTTCACAGAGTAGAAGATATGGCACTACCCGCATAGTCCCCGCCTGGGATTTCAAACACTTCTACCTTAGGGAAACGAGATGGTAGTTGAAAGATAATTTCCCCAAAGTGCTACTTGACAGAGTTGAGTACATGTAACTTTCCTCATAGGCTGTGCTAGGTTGTCCAACAACTTCCAAGGTAATGAAACAAGATAGTAGTTGAAGGATGGCTTCCCCACAGTGTTTTCGCACAGTTGAGTGGATGGCACTTTCCGCTTAGACTCCCGATAGGTTTCCAGCACTTTTCATTTAGTGAAACATGGTGTAAGTGGAAAGAGATGGTTCGGTAACACTGTTGGTTTATGGCACTGTCCTCCTACTTCCTTGCATGGGTTTTCAGACGCTTCTATCTTAATGAAACAAGAGGCTCGTTGAAAGAACGGTTTGTCCACAGTATTGTCTCCCAGCCTAGGCTGTATGTCACTTTCCACATCGTTCCCTGCATAGGTTTTTAACAATTTTCATACAAGATGTTAGCTGAAAGATGGTTTCTGCAAAGTGCAGTTCGAGAGTTGAGTGTGCGGCACTCTGGGCATAGGCCGGCTTACTTTCTCAAACACTTGCAAACAGTGAAAGGAGACGTTAGTTGAAAGATGGTTTCCCCTCAGTGTTGTTCCTCCGCGTTGAGTGTACGGCACTTTTACCCTGTAGTCCACGCATAGGTTTCAAGCGGTACTCACCTAATTAGCGAAACCAGATGTTAGTCGAAAGACTGTTTCGCCGCGTTGTTTCCACGAGTGGTTTCAAAGAGCATGACACTTTCGGAATAGGCCCTGCATAGGCTTTCAAACACTTCTAACTTGGTGAAACGAGATGTTACCGGAAAGATGGTTTGTCCACAGGAGTCTCTCACAGTGTCGTGTATATGTCACTTTCCACATCGTTCCGTGCATGGGTTGTCAAATATTTCTAACTCCGTGATGCAGCATTTGGTTGAAAAGATGGTTTCCGCACAGTGCAGCGTGATAGAACTGAGTATATGGCACTTTCGGCATCGGCCCCGTCTAGTCTTTCAGACTCTTCTAACCTAGTGAAAACGAGAGGTTTAGTTGAAAGATGGTTCCCTCCCCATTGTTGCTTCTTAGAGTTGCGTACATGGCACTTGCCGTGTAGGCCCCCCGCATCGGTTTTTCAAACAGTTCTCACTGAAATCAGATGTTAGTTGAAAGAATGTTTTACCACAGAGGGGAGTGTATGGCACTTTACGTGATGGCCCCGTCAGGGGTTTCAAAACACACCGAGCCTAGAGAAACCAGATGTTTTTTTGGAACATTCTTTCACCCCAGTGTTGTGTCACAGAGTTGAGTCTATGGCACTGTCTGCCTAGGCCCCGCATGTGTAGTCAAACACTTTTCACTTAGGGAGACCAGATATTAGGTGAAAGATGTCTTCCCCCACAGTGTTGTTTCACAGAGTTGAGTATGTGGCCCTTTCCCTGTGAGTGATTCATAAGTTTTCAAACTATCTTAACTTTGTGAAACCAGATGTGAGTTGAAAGACACTGCGTCTCCACAGTGTGTTGTTTTTTTTTTTTTTTTTTCTTTCACAAAATTTAGTATATGTCCCTTTCGGCATACGCCGTGCATAGGTTTTCCAACCCTTCTCCCTTAGCGAAACAAGACGTTAGCTGAAAGACGGGTTACCCCACAGTGTAAATTCCCAGATTTTCGGTATATGGCCTTTTCCACATAGGTTCCGCATAGGTTTCCAAACACTTCTACCCTAGTGAAACGACGTGTTAGTTGAAAGATGGTTTCCGCGCGGTGTTTTCAAAGGGACCTTTACTCGACACTGTGAGAGAATACTGTGGACAAACGATCTTCCATCTAACATCTTGTTTCACTCAGTTTGGAAAAAGTGTTTGAAAACCCATGCGGGGGTCTATGCGTGAAGGGCCATACACTCAACTCCGTGAAACAAGACGGTCGAGAAAGAATTTTTCAACGAAGTTTCTGGTTGCATTGAGAAAAACTTCCCAACCCTAGGAGGGTCCTATGCATTCGGGAAAGTGCCATGTAATGAAAACAGTGGAACAAGGACCTAGAGAGTCCTGGACTTTGCTTTTCTTCCTTTTCCCATCATTGAAAGGAGTGAGCAGTGACACTGCTGTGGCCGTCACGTGGCCCCCACTGTTGCCCCAGAGAGTGGAAAGGGGCATCGGGGCCTTCTTGCTGTAAAGGGCTCTTTCTGAGCTGACAAGCTTCTGGAGCCTCCTGCTCTTGTGTGAACTTTGTGCTTTTCAGAAGGGAGGCCCCTCCATCAGGCAGCAGCAATGAGGCAAGTTTGCTTTCCTTTCCTCCCCACCTCTTGCTACAAACAGCCCATCACCAAGCTCAGGGATACGAGGGCTATTCTCCTTTGGGGTAGATGATGCTCATGGCTGTCACTGAGCAGGCGACCAGGTGGGTAGCCGACGCCCACCCCTTGGTGCCTGCTGAGTGAGTGCCAGCTCCGTGGTTCATAAGGGTGAACAAAGAACCAGTCAGAAAGACATTAAAGGAAAGTGAATGGCTGCAGCCAGGACCAAAGTGTGCAACATTTCCAGAGAATGGGAATGTGATCAACGTCGACCGGACATGTTTAAACTTCCTTCCCCCTAGGCCCAGCATGAAGGCCAGCGTGCGCCTAATACCTCTGGCCCATCCTCCACACAAACAGATCTCGGCTGGACCCCCTTACCTTGCCCTGACGCTCTGGATGTCCATGTAGTCCTGCAACAAATATGCCGGCCCCTTTTTACCTCACCCTCTAACATACGACACACGGGCTGGTCCACACTGGACTTTTGCAAGACCGATCGATTACTGTGCAAGACTGAAACGTATGGGGCCCAAGGCATACCTTGATATATAAAACAACAATATCATGAGATTTGATAAGCCTAAGGCAAGAGTTCTGCATTAAGGATGGGAAATGGGATAATGTTTAGAACAAACTGACTATCACAATGTATTAGGAAGCTGGCTTGCTCACAAATCAGATCTTTTGTGGGATTTGGCTACAGGTTTTGGGCAAAGGGAGCCACTCGGAGCCCTGTGAACAAGAGATCCACATTCTTCCCCAAGAAGTAGAGGGAAACTGTGGCTTTTTGTGTGCTTCTCTGCCCATCGTATCAGAAGATAGGGCCCCAGTGACACTGAGATAGGAAAAATGTGCTTCCATGGGAGGATTGAGTGATGAGAACAAGAGGCCTGGTGCAGAAGACGTTCCAGAGACTTGGAGTTCTCTGCTCAAGTCATGCGGCAGGCCGCAGGCACAGGATCATCTGTCTCTTCCTCTGCCTGAGGGTATGTCCATCCATTAGGATCAGGGGTCCATGTGGCTACCCATTCCCGTGATACAGTAGCCTACTATGAACTGACGGCTCACGGACAGAATGTATAGGTCTCTTCAGCGATATCCGACTCTGAGAGCCCTGTCTAGACTCGGGAATGTTCTGGAACGTGCATCCTTGCAACTCACTTGTTTACACGGCCGCCCCATGGTCTTGGTGTGTGAAGTGAGGTCAAGAGAGAAAAGCAGAAATGAGATAAGAATGACTACCAGGGGATGTCAAAGTTCTGCATTCAAAAGGCCCCTGGTGAAATCGCGGAAGAGATATCCATCTTCCATCACCCTGTGAGCACACATGAGGCAGCATTTACCGCTACCTTCTGGCTGAGACTAACCACGAGCACAAGCATTCCGCCTGGGAACCTTCATACAGCCTAGGTTTGGAGATGGTCACATAATTCTGAAACCAAAACGAGAGGGGCCCATTGCAATACCTAGATCATAACCACAGGGACTACACTGGACACCAAAGCTGAAAGAAGACGATATTATTCAAAGGCACTGGCTCTGATAAACACCATGCAGCACCACTTTTGAAGACAACGGTAAGTGTGTGGAGCTTGAGACACAGACTGCCAAAGTGCTTCCTCACATATGGGATGTGGAGAATTTTGAGAATAAGTACCCAGAACAGTCTCCTACCAACCTGGTTGTAGCCAAAATAAGCAGTGCTTGTGGGGTAGGCAATGGGAGCCCTCTGAAGGAATACACCTGGGTGCCCTCTATTCTGATCGTAGGAGACAGAGATTTTTGGCTATGTCTGTCCCTCCCACATGTTCTATCAGTTGATCGAGACCCCAGTTCTGAGCTCTAAGTATTTAGTTCTGCTGGCTCTTACTCAAGAGTGTGAAACAAGGAAATCGTCCCCTGTTCCTGGAAAGGGTTTCCCCTGGGCTGACACTCGCCTTGTCCGGACTGTTCATGGGCAAACCGTCTGCTTCTCACAAGGAACACAACACAGTCATCCAGGATAGTGAAGCAAGCTGGCTCCCCTTCCCCCTCCATACCAGAACAGGCCAGTCACCAATCTTCCAGGGAATAAAGACCATCTTTCCTTTGTTAGTTCAGAGCCTGAGGGCTCTCATTGAGCACGGGAGCAGAGTGGGAGTTTGATGCATACTCGGCTGAGCTACCTGAGCTTCTGATAGCTCCATAGCTCCTAAGGGAGAAAAAAAAGGTTGGAAATGCAGCAAGGTGAAGGCAATGGGCATAAGGGGTCCAAAGTTTGGCATACACAGTAGGAGTTGGGAGCCACTTGGAAAGGAAGTGTCTCACTTCTTTGGCCCAGAAGAAAGCCAGCTCCATACCCAAATCTCTTGCCCAACCGACAGAAAAACACCCTCTGAGGGGACCCTTCCATTGGCCTGGGTCCCTGAGTGACAACATACTTCTGGAACCCATTGTATTGATGAGGAATGAACCCTGTGGCCAAAATCTTTCCCACAGTCTCCAGGACTGAATCAGACTCCCTTGTGAAAGGCAGAGGATATCACCGTGAGACAATGACTGAACGGATGATGGGAAGAATCTTGCTTCTACAAGAAAGCAAAGATGTGTAAAGGTGGAGAAAGAGGGTCAGAGCTCTTCAGAGTTCGAAAGGGAAATTATGTGGAGAAGGAAGGGTCCAGAAGCAGCTCCTGGCAACCTGGTTAAGGGAAGAAGAGGACACACCAGAAGCCTTAAGCAACAGTGTCTGTAGCATCCACAACTGGGAGCCGTGTCAGCAAAAGGGCTGCCTTCTTCCTTCAGAAGGGCCTAGAGAGCCCTGGGCGTTGCTTTCCTTCCTTTTCCCATCACTGAATGGAGTGAGCAGTGACAGTTGGTGTAGTCAGGTGCCCCCCAGGTCTTCCTCCGACAGTGTGGAAAGGGGCACTGGGGCCCTCTCCCTGTAAAGGGCTCTTTCTGTGCTGACCAGCCTCTGGAGCCTCCTGCTCCTGTGTGAACTGTCTGCTTTTCAGGCGGAAGGCCCCTCCATCAGGCAGAGCAATGAGGCAAGTTTGCTCACTTCCTCACCTCATGTTACAAACCGCCATTCACCAAGCTCAGCGATAGGAGCTCCTCCTTTGGGATAGCCGATGCTCATGGCTGTCACTGGGCTCGGGACTGAGTGGCAACCCGAAGCCCACCCCTTGGTGCCCGCCGAGTGAGTGCCTGCTCCGTGGCTCCTAAGGTTGGACGAAGACTCAGGCAGAAGGGCAGTAACGGAGAGAGAAAGGCTCTAACCTGGACCAATATGCATTCAACATTTCCCATCCAATGAGAATGTGCTCGGTTTGGGTGGGACATGTTAAACTTCGTTTTCCCTGGGCATGGAGGCCATCTCCCCCCTATTGCCTCTGGCCAACCACCCATACACACTTCTCAGCTGGACCCCCTTCTAAAGGCCTAGGACCCCGGAGGCCCATGGAGTCCTGAAACCAAAATGCCAGGGCCCCTTTGGCTCAACCTATGCCACAAGTCACAAGTCGGTGCTGTGACTCTGAGTGACTGGATCTGGGGGGAATCACAAGAGGAACCGTGGTGAAGAATTAAAGCAGTGTCATGAAACGTGATGCACCGAGGGCCAAAGTTCTTCCTTAAGGCTGAGATTTGGGTAATGCTTAGAATAATCTGCCCAGCACAAGATATTAGCACGCTGGCTTGCTCGGGCATCAGAAGAACCCTTTGTCAGCTTGGCTCAAGGAGTGCCTCAAAAGTTGCCCCTTGCAGCCCTGTGACCAAGAAGCCCACATTATCCCTTAAGAAATAGTGGGAAGCTTTGGCTTCTGTTGGCCTTCTTCGCATCGTGTCCGGAGATAGGGGCAGCAGTTATTCTGAGTCATGAGGACTATGGCTTCCCTGTGATGATCGGTAGGTTTGAACGAGGCTATGGTGCACCATGTATTCAAAAGGCTTTTTTGTGTGCTGGTCAGTGCCTGAAGCAAGCTGCACATTCACAGTCTGCCTTTTCTTCCAAATGAGGGTATCTCAGTCAAGTAAGGTCACGGGTTCATGTGGCTACCCATTCCTATGACACTGAGGCCTGCTATGCACCGAGGGCTCAGGGACATGCGTGCTAGCTGTCCTGTCAGGTACCCCACTCTGAGAGCTCTGTATTGACTCAGGAAAGGCCTGGAAACTCAACTCCCATCCTTGGACGTTGTTTGGTAGGGAGAGCCCCCTTGGTCTTGGTGTGTGATGTGAGAACAAGTTAGAAAAGCAGCAGTGTGGGATCAGAATCCCTATGAGGTCAATCATGGTCCTGCATTAACAAAGGGCCTTGGTGGAAATCTAGGAACTAGGTATCGGCCTTCTCTTTCTCTCATCTCACAAAGGAGGTTGTGATTGGCCCCTAACTGGTGGATTAGCCTCCCCACAAAGCATTGTCCCCTGGGCACCTTTCAAATACCCTAGGGTTTTGGTCTGGCCACACATTTCTGATAGCACATTGAGAGGGGCCCAAGCAAATCCTACATCACCATAATGTGGACACTGGCAGACTCCATCTTGAAGGAGGACAGTATGTCTCTCAGACACTGGATGTAAATAGAACCTTATTTTCTTCTCAGAGAGCCAAGTTGTGTCCATGGAGACCCAGGGTGCCTCTGTTCTTCATCGGAGCTGACATT
>NW_024962196.1:0-56921 GCF_018350195.1 Panthera tigris
CTTTCTTGCTTCTTGATTTAGGCCTGTATTGCTATAAACTCCCTGTTAGAACTGCTTTTGCTTCATCCCAGAGTTTTTTAAACATTGTGTTTTAATGTTCATTTGGTTCCATTTATTTCTTTTTTGTTTGTTTGTTGTTTGTTTTTTGTTTGTTTTCTTGTTGCTTTTCATTCTAATTTCAATTAACATATAGTGTTATACTGGTTTCAAGTATACAATATGGTAATTCAACATGTCACATATCACCCTGTGCTCATCAAAACAAGTGAACTCTTTAATACCCATCACCTATTTGACTCATCCCCCACCCATTTCCCCTCTGGTAACCATCGGTTTGTTCTCTGTAACTAATAATCCTTTTTTTGCTTTGTGTGTCCCTCTCTTATTTCCCCTTTGTTTTCTTGTTTTGTTTCTCAAATTCCCACATATAAGTGAAATCATATGGTATTTTTCTTTCCCTTACTGAATTATTTCACTTAACATTGTACTCTCTAGCTCCATACTTGTTGCAAATCGCAAGATTTCATTGTTTTTTTTTTTATTACTGAATAATATTCATCAATTGATGGACACTTGGGCTGCTTCCATATCTTGGCTATTGTAAATATTGCTGCTATCAACATAGGGGGTGCATGTATCTCTTTGAATTAGTGTTTCTTGTATTCTTTGCGTAGTGAAATTGCTGTATCATGGGGTAGTTCTATTTCTAACTTTCTGAGGAACCTCCATACTACTTTCCATAGTGGCTGCACCAGTTTGCATTCCCACTGAGTGTGTACGAGTGTTCCTTTTTCTCCATATCCTTGCCAACACCTGTTGTTTCTTGTGTTGTTGATTTTAGCCATTCTGAATGGCATTCCTTATATTTTTTAAATTTCTTCTTTGATTTCCTGGTTTACCCCTTGATTGTTTAGTAGCATGTTTTTTAACCTCCATGTATTTACGGTCTTTCCCATTTTTTTTCTTGTGGTTGACTTCTAGTTTCAAAGCATTGCGACAAGAAAATATGCATGAATATGATTTTGATCTTTTTTGAATTTGTTGTGGTTTGTTTTTTGGGTTAACATGTAATCTATTCTGGAGGATGTTCTTTGTGAACTTGAAAAGAATGTGTATTCTGATGTTTTAGGGTGGAATGTCTTGAATATATCTGTTAAGTCCATATGTTCCCGTGTTTCATTCAAAACCAATGTTTCCTTGTTGATGTTTCGCTTAGATGATGTGTCCACTGATGTATAAATGGGGTGTTAGAGTTCAACTATTAACATATTAATATTACTTAGTGCCTTTATTTATTTTATTCTCAAGTTAGTTAACACAGTGTAGACTTGGCTTCAGGAGTAGAATCCAGTGATTCCTCACTTAAATATAACACCAGTGCTCATCCAAACAAGTGTCTTCCTTAATGCTCATCACCCCATCACCCATCTTCCCCAACCTCCCACCTCCCACCCCTATCAACCCTCAGTTTTTTCTCTGTATTTAAGAGTCTCTCATGGTTTGCCTCCCTCTCTGTTTATTATCTTATTTTTCCTTACCCTTCCCTTATGATCATCTGTTACATTGCTCAAATTCCACATATGAAGAAATCATGTGATATCTATCTTTCTCTGACTGACTTATTTCGCTTAGCATAATACCCTTCAGTTCATCCACATTGTTGCAAATGGCAAGATTTCATTCTTTTTCAATGCTGAGTAGTATTCCATTGTATTATATTTATATATATTATATAATATATATATTTATACATATTTTACCACATCTTCTTAACCCATTCATCAGTTGTTGAACATTTGGGCTTTTTCTATAATTTGGCTATTGTTGATAGTGCTGCTATAAACATTGGGATGCATGTGCCCCTTTGAATCAGCACTCCTATACCCTTAAGATAAATTCCTAGTAGTGCAAGTGCTGGGTCGTGGAATAATTTTTTTTTTTAAAATTTTCGAGGACCCTCCATATTGCTTTCCAGAGTGGCTGCACCAGTTTTCATTCCCACCGACAGTGCAAGAGGGTTCCCCTTTCTCCACATTCTCCCTGACATATGTTGTTTCCAGAGTTGTTAATTTTAGCCGCTCTGACTGGTGTGAGGTGGTATCTCATTGTGGTTTGGATTTGTATTTATCCGATGATGAGTAATCTTGAGCATCTTTTCATGTGTCTAACCATCTGGATGTCTTCTTTGGAAAAGTTTCTATTCATGTCTTCTGCCCATTTCTCCACTGGATTATTTGTTTTTTGCATGTTGAGTATTTTATCCACCTGCTAACTGTGGACACATCCAGACAGCCACTAGATGTCTCTTCAGTATTCACGGTAGTCTACAGCCTTCATAAGATTACATATCAGGACAAAATAAAATCTTTAAGTCTTTCTCACACAAATATACGTAAAAAGCACTAGCTATCATATCGAACAGGTAACCTTATCTTGTCCCATATTGGCCAGAAACACAATTTAGATGAAAATATAAAGTGGAGTAAGATGAGAGTCAACTATTTTATATAAACCAGTAAGATTTATATTACTCTGTTGCCTGATTCATGGTTAAAAATTTACAGTAAAACTATAAGATCCCTGTTTGTATCTGTATGACTGCATATGTATGTAT
Source organism: Panthera tigris (assembly GCF_018350195.1). Taxonomy (NCBI): domain Eukaryota; kingdom Metazoa; phylum Chordata; class Mammalia; order Carnivora; family Felidae; genus Panthera; species Panthera tigris. The sequence continues at coordinate 2,615 of NW_024962196.1, forward strand.
GTATTTATTTGTTATCTATATGCTGTATTTTTCTACCTCCACATGGTACTGCCAGCGTGATTCATAAAATCCCTTAAAAGGGTCTTATTTAAATTGACGTGGAGATAAATGAGAAATAAATTAAATATTCTTAAATTTATTAAGAATTATATATATCTTAAAACTGTGAGAAATATGAGAAGAAACTCAAATGCTTTTCAAGTGAACATGAGTTGGGAAGTCTTTGGTAAACAATATTAGTTTCACACTTTAGTAGTTTAATATTAGTGTTAAATAGCAAAGAAATATTAGTAATCATATTTGTTTAATTCTCTTTAATATGTAATGTGGTGGATTCTAATCACTTAAATCTAGTATTAAAGTTAATAAACTTGCTTTAAAAACAGCTGTGTCTTCTGAATTATCAGCATTATTTGTAATGTCAGCATATATTTTTATTCTTTTATGTTTATCTCTCTTTTTAAATTCTACCTAAATATCCTATCAAAATAAAGTTTAAAATAGAAAATAGAGATGGGGCGCCTGGGTGGCTCAGTCAGTTCAGCGTCTGACTCTTGGTTTTGGCTCAGGTCCTGATTTCATGGTTCCTGAGTTCAAGCCCCACTTTGGGCTCCACACTGACAGCACAGAACCTGCTTGGGTTTCTGTCTCCCTCTCTCCCTCTCTATTCCTCCCCACTCACGCTTTCTCTCTCTCAAGTAAATAAAACCATCAAAAATAAAATAGAGGAGGAATTAAGATGGGACAGAAGTAGGGGGACACTGGGCTTTCCCCATCCCTCAAACACAGCTTTATTGAGGTCAGATTACTTGAAACACTCAAGAAACAAGTTTGAGGAGTAGCAGAAGGATCTCCACAGTTGGAGGGAGATAGCTTGGCAGATATGAGGTGCTTAAATGTTAACTGGGGGATAAAAAATGGCAGAGCTGCGGAGGGGAAAGAACTCTTTCCCTGGAGAACAAAAGGGAAAGAAAGAGAGAGGGTTTGAAACAGTGCATCACTGAGTTAGCACAAGAGGTAAACCACTCTGGACTATGGACTAGGGAGTGAGAAGTGCTGAGTTTCCCAGTTCTTTTTTGCAAACAGCTTCTGGAGCCCAAACTCTCAGGTTTTGGAAGTGTGAGACTTTATCCAGAGTGGAGCTGTTGTACACGTGCCTGGGGAGGTGGGAGCTGGCCTGGAGTGCATAGTGTGGTGCAGCAATCGCCGGTGTGAACTGGGAAAGAATAGTCCCTTTCCTGGAGTACTTCTGGAAGAGGATTTATTGCCTCCCTAAGAACAAAAAGAAAAGAAAAAAAAAAAAAAAAAAAAAAAAAAAACAAACAACCAAACAAAAAACTCTGCAAGTGCCAGGCAAAAGCATTTCATCAGCAGAGTGGAGAGGCTCTGCTCTGGAGGAGGGGAGCAGATCTGTGCTTCCTTTGAGACTTTGGTTTTGAATCCAGCCATGCACCAAAGAAAAAAGAGAGTTCTGGTGCAGGGTGAGCTACCTTCCCTTGCTCTTCTGTAAGGGCTGCCTGAAAAAGTGAGGGTTGATTTCCCTGGTCCAAGGAAGAGAGATTGGGGTGGAGTCACATGGTAGGACTTCAGAGAACAACACAGAAGCCCCCAGTGGAAGCAGGACTTGCTTACATAAAACCCTTTCCCTCTGTGTCTGGCAACTGCTTATTTACTGGGGCAAGACTGACTCTGATCCAATGCAGCCAGCCTCTCCTCCAGACCAGCACAGCCACAACATCCTAAGCACCAACAGACAACACTTCCTTTTTCTTTTATCCTAATTCCGTTTTAAATTTTGAAGTCATGCTCACAGTTTTATTTTTTTTTCCATTTCCTTTTCTCTTTCTCACTCTCTTCTCAGTCTCTCTCTCTCTCTCTTTTTTTTTTTTGAATCAGGCATTTTTCGTCTTTTCTTTTTCCTTCTTTTTTCTTTCCTTCTTCCTTTTTCTTTATTTTTTTTTCTTTTTCTATGGAATCAGCTTTATATTTTTTTGATTGTCTGTCTTTTGTTGTTGTTCCCCTTCATTTTCTTTTTTGGGATAAGGCTTTCCCACCATTTCTTTTTCTCCAAGATTGCTTCAAAAAACAAATCAAAGCATACCTAGTTAAAGGTCCAGGGGCATCTTGGTGGTTCATTCGGTTGAGCGTCCAACTTCGGCTCAGGTCCTGATCTCGTGGTTTGTGAGTTTGAGCCCCGCGTTGGGCTCTGTGCTGACAGCTCGGAGCCTGGAGCCTGCTTCAGATTCTGTGTCTCCTTCTCTCTCTCTGCCCATCCCCCACTTGTGCTCTGCCTCTCTCTGTCTCAAAAATAAATAAATAAATAAATAAATAAATAAATGTAAAAATTTAAAAAAAAAAAATTAAAAAAAGGTCCAAACACTCCACCACTGCAAGAAAGGAGGAGCTGTGCAGAGGAATGACCAGTGGGTAAGAACAGCCAAAATGCAATAGCAGAGTGCACACAGCATACACCAGAAACACTTCCTGGAGTGCCAGTCCCTAAACGATATATGATCCCTTTTTCATATAGTAATACTCTCAAATGCAGGACACATAACAAGCTTTAAAACATGCAAAAGGCATAAGCTTAGTCAAAAGGACAAGATGGAAGAATTCTCCCCAGTAGAAAGGTCAGGGAGAAATTACAGCCAGGGACTTGCTGAAAACAGATATAAGCAATATATCTGAATAAGAATTTAGAACAACAGTCATAAGACTACTAGCTGGGCTGGAAAAAAAGCATAGAAGACACCAGAGAAATGCTTGTTGCAGAGATCAAAGATCTAAGAACTAGTCAGGATTAATTTAAAAATGGTATAACTGGGATTCAAAATAAACGAGAAACAGTGACAGCAAGGATGGAAGAAGCAGACGAAAGAGTAGGGAAAATAGAAGATAAAATTATGGAAAATAATGAAGCTGAAAAAAAAGAGGGAAAGGAAGTTACTAGATCATGAAGGGAGACTTAAAAACTGATTCCCTGAAACAAAAACAATATCCATATCATAGCAGTACCGGAAGAATCAGAGTGATAAAAGGGGGCAGAAGGTGTATTTGAACAAATTATGGCTGAGAACTTCCCTAATCTGGGGAAGGAAATAAGCATCCAAGAACAAAAGGCACAGATAACCTGTTTACAAATCAACAAAAACAGGTAAACACCACAAACGTATCCTAGTGAAACTTACAAAATGCAAAGATAAAGAGAAAATACCGAAAAAGCAGCTAGGGACAAATGGTCCTTAACCTACAAGGGTAGACACATAGGGTTAGTAGCAGTACTGCCTACTGAAACTCGTCAGGACATAAGGAAATGGCAGGAAATATTTAGTGTTCTGAATAGAAAAAATATGGAGCCAACAATCCTTTTAACAACAAGTCTGTCATTCAGAATAGGAGGATCAAGATTTTGTAAGACAAAAACCAAAGGGAATTCATGACCACTAAACCAGCCCTGCAAAAAAATGTTAAGGGGGACTCTCTGAATGGAGAAAAAAAAATACCAAACAACAGAGACTATAAAGGAGCAGAGAACATCACCAGAAACACCAAATTTACAGATAACACAATGGCACAAAATTTATATCTTTCAATAATCACGCTGAACGTAAATGTACTATATGATCCAATCAAAAGATACCAGTATCAAAATGGATTAAAAAATAAAGATCCATCTATATGCTGCCTACAAAAGACTCATTTCAGACCTAAGGACACCTGCAGACTGAACGTCAGGGGATGGAGATCCATCTATAATGATATTGGATGTCAAAAGAAAGCCAGAATAGCCATACTTATATCAGAAAAATGATATTTTAAAACAGACTATAACAAGAGATGAAGAAGAGCATTATACCATAATTAACGGTTCAATCCATTAAGAAGACATAACAATTTTAAATATTTATGCCCCCAACTTGAGCACCCAAAAATATGTAAATCATTTAATCACTAACATAAAGAAAGTTATTAATAATAAGACCATTAGAGTAGGAGACTTTAATACTCCACTTATAGAAATGGACAGATCATTTAAGCAGAAAATTAACAAGGAAACAATGGCTTTGAATGACACACTGGACCAGATGAACTAAACAGATATATTCAGAACATTTCATCTTTTTAAAAACTTTTTTAAAGTTTATTCATTCTTGGGAGACAGAGACAAGCATGAGTGTGGGAGAGACAGAGTGAGAGAGGGAGACACAGAATCCAAAGCAGGCTCCAGGGTCCAGGCTCTGAGCTCTCAGCACAGAGCCTGATACAGGGCTCGAACTCATGATCTGTGAGATCATGACCTGAGCCAACGTCGGACGTTTAAGCCAACTGAGCTACCCAGGCGCCCCACGGAACATCTCATCTTAAAGCAGCAGAATACACATTCTTCTCAAGTGTACATGAAACATTCTCCAAAAGAAATCACATAGTGGGTCACAAAACTTCCATCAACAGGTAAAAAAGATCGAGATAGTTCCATGCATACTTGATTTTTTAAGTTTATTTGTTTATTTTGAGAGAGAGGAGAGAGAGCAGACAAGTGGAGGTGGGAGAAAAAAGGGTGTGAGAGAGAATCCCAGGAAGACTCCACACTGCCAGCACAGAGCCTGATGAGGGGCTTGAACTCAGAAACCATGAGATCATGACCTGACCCAAAGGTGGACTCTTAACCAACTGAGCCACTTAGATGTCCCATACCACACACATTTTCAGATGACAACACCATGAGACTTTAAATCAACCACAAATAAAAATTTGGAAAGTCCTCAAATACATGGAGGTTAGAGAATATCCTGCAAATAATTAATGGGTTATTAATGAGTTAACTAGGAAATTAAAGAAGAAACTTAAATAATATATATATATATAATATATATATATTACATATATATATAATATATATATATTACATATATATATAATATATATATATTATATATATATGAAACCACAGCACTCCACATCCTTTGGGATGCAGCAAAGATAGTCCTTAGAGGAAAGTACCGTGCAATTCTAGCCTAACTCAAAAAGCAAGAAAGGTCCCAAATACACAAGCTAACCTTACACCTAAAGGGGCTAGAAAAAGAGCAGGGCTAGAAATATAGCAGGGCTATATTTTGTTGAAAATATTGCCCACAGACCAGAAGAAGAAGGGAAATAATAAAGATTAGAGCAGAAATAAATGATATAGAAACAAACAAACAAAAAACCAAAAAAACCCAGTAGAACAGATCACTGAAACTCAAAGCTAGTTTTTCGAACAAATAAATGAATTGATAAACCCCTACCCAGACTTCTCAAGAAGAAAAGAGAGAGGGCCCAAATAGATAAAATCATGAATGAAAGAGGAGAGATCACAACCAATACCACAGAAATACAAACAATTATAAGAGAATACAATAAAAAATTATATGCCAACAAACTGCACAATCTGGAAGAAAAGGACAAATTCCTAAACACTCACACACCACCAAATTTCAAAAACAGGAAGAAATAGAAAATTTGAACGGGTCCATAACCAGCAAAAAATTTGAATTGGTTATCAAAAATCTCCCATCAAACAAAAGTCCAGGGCCAGATGGCTTCCCTGGGGAATTCTACCAGACATTCAAAGCAGAATCGATACCTATTTTTCTCAAAATGCTCCAAAGAATAGAAGTGGAATGAAAGCTTCCAAACTCATTCTATGAAGCCAGCATTACCTTGATTCCAAAACCAAACAAAGACACCACTAAAGGGGAGAATTACAGGCAAATACCCATGATGAACGTGGATGCAGATATTATCAAGAAGATACTAGCAAATCAAATTTGCTACATTAAAAGAATGATTCACCACATTCAAGTGTTATTCATTTCTGGGGCTGCAGTGCTGGTTCAATATTCACAAATAGTCAACATGATACACTACATTAATAAAAGAAAGGATAAGAAACACACGACCCTGTCAATAGATGCAGAAAAAGCATTTGACAAAATACAGTGTCCTTCTTGATAAAAACCCCCAGGAAAGTCAGAATAGAAGGAACATACCTCAACATCATAAAAGCTATATATGAAAGCCCACAGCTAATATCATCCTCAGTGGGGAAAACTGAGAGCTTTCCCTCAAGGTCAGGAATACAACAGGGATGTCCACTCCCACCACTGTTGCTCAACATAGTATTCTAAGTCCTAACCTCAGCAATCAGACAACAAAAAGAAACAAAAGCATCCAAATTGGCAGGGATGAAATCAAACGTTGACTCCACAGGTGACATGATACTCTACATGGAAAACCCAAAAGACTCGACCAAAAAACTGCTAGAGCAACAGCAACTCAGCAAAGTTGCAGGATGTAAAATCAACCTACCAGAATTGGTTGCATTTCTACACACGAATAATGAAGCAGAAGAAAGAGAAATCAATGAATCGATCTCATTTGCAATTTCACCAAAAAAAAAAAAAAAAGATACCTAGGAATAAACCTAACCAAAGAGGTAAAAACAAATCTTTACACTGAGAACTATAGAAAGCTTATGAAAGAAATTGAAGAAGACACAAAGAAATGGAAAAACATTCCATACTTATAGATTGGAAGAAGAAATATTGTTAAAATGTTGATACTACCTAAAGCAACCTACACATTCAATGCAATACCTATCAAAATAACACCAATACTCTTCACAGAGCTGGAACAAACTATCCTAAAATTGGTATGGAACTGCAAAAGACACTGAATAGACAAAGTAATGTTGAAAAAGAAAACCAAAAATGAAGGAATCACAATATGGGACTTTAAGCTGCATTACAAAGTTGTAGTCATTAAGACAGTATGGTACTGGCACAAAAACAGACACATAGATCAATGGAACAGAATAGATAACCCAGAAAAGGACCCCCAAATATATGGCCAACTGATCTTGAACAAAGCAGGAAAGAGTATCCATGGAAAAAGGACAGTCTCTTCAGCAAATGTTGGTTAGTTAAACTGGACAGCAACATGAAGAAAAATGAAACTGAACCATTTTCTTACACCATACAAAAAAAAAAAATTCAAAATGGATAACAGACCTAAATGTGAGAAAGGAAATCTTCAAAATCCTAGAGAAGAAAACAGGAGCAACCTCTTTAACCATGGCTGCAATAACTTCTTGATAGGCGTATCTCCGGAGGCATCAGAAATAAAAGCAAAAAATGAACTGTTGGGACCTCATGAAGATAAAAAGCTTCTACACAGCAGAGGAAACCATCAAGAACAACAACAACAACAACAACAAAACAGCCCTCAGAATGGGAGAAGATATTTGCAAATGACATATTGGATAAAGAGTTACTATCCAAAATCTATAAAGAACTTATCAAATTCAACACCCAAAAAACAAATAATCCAGTGAAGAAATGGGCAGAAGACATGAATAGACACTTTTCAAAAGAAGACATCCAGGTGTCTAACTGACACATGAAAAGATGCTCAACATCACTCATCATCAGAGAAATACAAATCAAAACCACAGTGAGATACCACCTCACACTGGTCCTAATGACTAAAATTAACTCAGGAAACAACAGATGTTGATCAGCATGCAGAGAAAGGGGAATGCTTTTGCACTGTTGATGGGAATGCACACTGTTGTAGCCACTCTGGAAAAAAGTATGGAGGTTCCTCAAAAATCAAAAGTAGCACTACCAGGCTCAGCTTGGCGGGGAACAAAGGTGCTGGCAAGCTCCATATCCCTCTCCCATCCCACAGCTGAAATTCCAAAGGGAACTAGTTCCCGTCACCGAACTTGCTTGCACCACGCAAACACCCAATGCTGTGCTTCTGTGGATCCATCTTGCTGACGGGTCTGCCTCCCTCCCTGTGCTGCAGGACCACTCACACAGGTGACCACCGATGGCAAAGCGAGCTACGCCTGCCCCTCCTGCCCTTGTGCACCTTGCGGATCCACCCCGGCTAATACGTCAGATACAATCAACGCAACACCACAAGCCTGGCAGTGTGCAAGTAGCCCAGACAGGGGCCAAACCACTCCACAGTAACTCCTACCCCTAGAAGAGGGGAAGATAAGGTACACACCAGTCTACCTGTGGCCCCAGCGGTGGGCTGGGGGCAGACATCGGGTCTGACTACAGCCCCACCCACCAACACAAGTTATTCCGGATAGCACACGGGAAGTGCCCTGCAGTTTGGAGCCACTGCAGGGACTACCCAAAATGATGAAACGGAATAAATCTCCTCAAAAGGAACTCCAGGAAGTAGCGACAGCTAATGAATTGATCAAAAACAATTTAAGCAACATAATGGAAGAAGATTATAGAAAAAAAGTAATAACATTAATCGCTGGGCTTGAAAAAAGCATAGAGGACAGCACAGAATCTATTGCTACAGAGATCAAGGGATTAAGAAATAGTCATGAGGAGCTAAAAAAATGCTACAAAGTACAAATGAGGTGCAAAATAAAATGGAGGTGGACACAGCACGGATTGAAGAGGTAGAGGAGAGACTAGGTGAATTAGAAGATAAAATTATGAAAAAAGAGGAAGCTGAGAAAAAGAGAGTTAAAAAAATCCAGGAGTATGAGGAGAAAAATAGAGAACTAAGTGATGCAATACAATGGAACAATATCCGTATAATAGGAATTCCAGAAGAGGAAGAGAGAGAGAAAGGAGCTGAAGGTGTACTTGAACAAACCATGGCTGAGAACTTCCCTGATCTGGGGAAGGAAAAAGGCATTGAAATCCAAGAGGCACAGAGAACTCTCTTCAGAGGTAACTTGAATTGATCTTCTGCACAACATATCATAGTGAAACTGGAAAAATACAAGGATAAAGAGAAAATTCTGAAAGCAGCTAGGGATAAACACACTCTAACTTACAAAAGGAGACCCATAAGACTAGTGGCAGACCTGTCTACTGAAACTTGTCAGGCCCAAAAGGAATGGTAGGAAATCTTCAATGTGATGAACAGAAAAAATATGCAGCTGAGAATCCTTTATCCAGCAAGTCTGTCACTCAGAAGAGAAGGAGAGATAAAGGTCTTCTCAAACAAACACAAACTGAAGGAATTCATCACCACTAAACCAGCCCTACGAGAGATCCTAAGGGGGACTCTGTGAGCGAAATGTTGCAAGGACTAGAATGTACAATAGACACCACTACAAGCATGAAACATACAGGCATCACAATGACTCTAAACCCATATCTTTCTATAACACTGAATGTAAATGAACTAAATGCTCCAACCGAAAGACATAGGGTATGATAATGTATAAAAAAACAAGACTATTTGCTGTCTACAAGAGACTCATTTTAGACCTGAGGATACTTCAGATTGAAAGTGAGGAGATGGAGAACTATCTATCATGCTACTGGAAGTCAAAAGAAAGCTGAAGTAGCCATACTTATATCAGACAACTAGACTTTAAATTAAAGGCTGTAACAAGAGATGAAGAAGGGCATTAAATAATAATTACAGGGTCTATCTATCAGGACGAACTAACAATTATAAATGTCTATGCGCTGAAAACGGGAGCCCCCAAATATGTAAAAGAATTAATCACAAACATAAGCAACCTTATTGATAAGAATGTGGTAATTGCAGGGGACTTTAATACTCCACTAACAACAATGGACAAATCAGCTTGACACAGGATCAATAAAGAAACAAGGGCCCTGAATGATACACTGGATCAGATGGACTTGACAGATATATTTAGAACTCTGCATCCCAAAATGAAAAAATATACTTTCTTCTCGTGTGCACATTGACCATTCTCCAAGATAGATCACATACTGGGTCACAAAACAGCCCTTCATAAGTATACAAGAATTGAGATCATACCATGCACACTTTCAGACCACAATGCAATGAACCTTGAAATCAACCACAGGAAAATGCCTGGAAAACCTCCAAAAGAATGGAGGTTAAAGAACACCCTACTAAAGAATGAATGGGTCAACCAGGCAATTAGAGAAGATATTAAAAAACATATGGAAACAAATTAAAATGAATATACAACAATCCAAATGTTTTGAGATGTGGCGAAGGCAGTCCTGAGAGGAAAATACATTGCAATCCAGGCCTATCTCAAGAAACAAGAAAAATCCCAAATACAAAATCTAACAGCACACCTAAAGGAAATAGAAGCAGAACAGCAAAGACACCCCAAACCCAGCAGAAGAAGAGAAATAATACACGTCAGAGCAGAAATAAACAATATAGAATCTAAAACAACTGTAGAGCGGATCAATGAAACCAAGGGTTGTGGTTTTTTTTTGAAAAAATAAACAAAATTGATAAACCTCTAGCCAGGCTTCTCAAAACGAAAAGGGAGATGACCCACATAGATAAAATCATGAAAGAAAATAGAATTATTATGGGGTCCTTAGGTGGAGTTGGTTAAACTCGGCTCAGGTCATGATTGCACAGTTTGTGAGTTCGAACCACGCATCAGGTTCTGTTCTGACAGCTCAGAGCCTGGAGCCTGCCTCAGATTCTGTGTCTCCCTCTCTCTCTGACTCTCTCCCACTTGTGCTCTCTCTTTCTCTCTCACATCTCTCCCTGTCTCTCTCTCAAAACTAAATACAATGTAAAAAAAGATTAATTTTTAAAATGGATTTATTACAACCAATCCCTCAGAAACACAAACAATTATCAGGGAATAGTATGAAAAATTATATGCCAACAAAGTGGAAAACCTGGAAGAAATGGACAATTCCTAAGCACCCACACACTACCAATACTCAAACAGAAAGAAATAGAAAATTTGAACAGACCCATAACCAATGAAGAAATTGAATCAGTTATCAAAATCTCCAAACAGATAAGAGTCCAGGACCAGATGGCTTGCCAGGGGAATTCTACCAGACATTTAAATCAGAGATAATACCTATTCGTCTCAAGTTGTTCCAAAGAATAGAAATGGAAGGAAAACTTCCAGACTCGTTTGATGAAGCCAGCATTAATTTGATTCACAAACCAGGCAGAGGCCGAGCAAAAAAAGAAAACTACAGGCCACTATCCTTGATGAATATGGATGCAAAAATTCTCACCAAGATACTAGCAAATCGAATTCAACAGCATATAAAAAGAATTATTCACCATGATCAAGTGGGTGAATATGAATCATTCCTCGGTTACAAGGCTGGTTCAACATTCACAAATCAATCATTGTGACACATCACATTAATAAAAGAAAAGATAAGAACCATATGATCCTGTCAATCGATGCAGAAAAAAAATTTGACTAGATTCAGCATCCTTTCTGAATAAAAAAAATCTCAAGAAAGTCAGGATAGAAGGAACATACTTAAACACCCTAAAAGCCATTTATGAAAAGCCCACAGCTATTACCATCCTCAATGGGAGAAAACAGAGAGTTTTCCCCCTGAGATCAGGAACACGACAGGGATGTCCAATCTCACCGCTAGTGTCTAACATAGTGTTGGAAGTGCTAGCATCAGCAATCAGACAACAAAAGGAAATCAAAGGCATCAAAATTGGCAAAGATGAAATCAAGCATTCACTTTTTGCAGATGATATGATACTAAACATTGAAAACCCGATAAACGCTACCAAAAGGCTGCTAGAAGTGATACATGAATTCTGCAAAGTCGCAGGATAAAAAATTGATGTATAGAAATCTGTTGCATTCTTATATACTAATAATTAAGCAACAGAAAAATAAAGAAACTGAACCCATCCACAATTGCACCAAGAATCATAAAATACCTAGGAATAAACCTAACCAAAGATGTAAAAGATCTGTATGCTGAAAACTATAGAAAGCTTATGAAGGAAGTTGTAGAAGATACCAAGAAATGGAAAAACATTCCATGCTCATGGATTGGAAGAATAAATATTGTTAAAATGTCAATACTACCCAAAGCAATCTACATATTCAATGCAAACCCAATCAAAATTGCACCATCATTCTTCTCCAAGCTAGAAGAAGGAATCCTAAAATTTGAATGGAACCACAAAAGGCCCCGAATAGCCAAAGTAATATTGAAGAAGAAGACCAAAGTGAAAGGCATCACAATCCCAGACTTTAGCCACCACTCCAAAGCTGTAATCATCAAGACACCATGGGATTGGCACAAAAACAGACACATGGACCAATAGAATAGAACAGAGACTCCAGAACTGGACCCACAAAAGTATGGCCAACCAATCTTTGACAAAGCAGGAAAGAATATCAACGTAAAAAAGACAGTCTGTTTAACAAATGGTGCTGGGAGACCTGGACAACAACATCTAGAAGAATGACACTAGACTACTTTCTTACACCATTCACAGAAACAAACTCAAAATGGATAAAGGACCTGAATGTGAGACAGGAAACCATCAAAACCCTAGAAGAGAAAGCAGGGAAAAAATCTCTGACCTCAGCCGCAGCAATTTCTTACTTGACACATCCCCAAAGGCAAGGGAATTAAAAGGAAAAATGAACTATTGGGACCTCATGAAGATAAAAAGCTTCTGCACAGCAAAGGAAACAACCAACAAAACTAAAAGGCAGCCAACAGAATGGGAAAAGATATTTGCAAATGACATATTGGACAAAGGGCTAGTATCCAAATTCTATAAAGAGTTCACCAAACTCCACACCCGAAAAACAAATAACCCAGTGATGAAATGGGCAGAAAACATGAATAGACACTTCTCTAAAGAAGACATCCAGATGGCCAACAGGCACATGAAAAGATGTTCAACCTGGCTCCTCATCAGGGAAATACAAATCAAAACCACAGTCAGGTACCACCTCACGCCAGTCAGAGTGTGTCAAATGAACAAATCAGGAGATTCTAGATGCTGGTGAGGATGTGGAGAAACGGGAACCCTCTTGCACTGTTGGTGGGAATGAAAACTGTTGGTGGTGCAGTTGCTCTGGAAAACAGTGTGGAGTTTCCTCAAAAATTAAATATAGATCTACCCTATGACCCATCAATAGCACTTCTAGGAATTTATGCAGGGGATACAGGAGTGCTGATGCTTAGGGTCACTTTAACCCCAATGTTTGTAGCAGCAGTTTCAACCATAGCCAAATTATGGAAAGAGCCTAAATGTCCATCAACTGATGAATGGATGACAAAATTGTGGTTTATGTACACAATGGAATACTACCTGACAATGAGGAAGAATGAAACATGGCCTTTTGTAGCAACGTGGATGGAACTGGAGAGTGTTATGCTAAGTGAAATAAGTCATACAGAGAAAGACAGATACCATATGTTTTCACTCTTATGTGGATCCCGAGAAACTTAACAGAAGACCATGAGGGAGGGGAAGAAAAATAAAAGTTAGAGAGGGAGGGAGCCAAACCATACAAGACTCTTAAAAACTGAGAACAAACTGAGGGTTGATGGGGGGTGGGAGGGAGTGGAGGGTGGGTGATGGGTATTGAAGAGGACACCTGTGGGGATGAGCACTGGGTGTTGTATGGAAACCAATGTGACAATAAACTTCATATTAAAAATAAATAAATAAAAGTAGCACTACCCTACAACCCAGCAATTGCACTACTTGTTATTTATCCAAAGGATAGAAAAGTGTTGATTCGATGGGCACATGCATCCTAATATTTATAGCAGCACTTTCAACAATGGCCAAATTATGGAAACAGCCCAAATGTCCATTGACCGATTAATGGATAAAGAAGATGTTGTACAGATATACAATGGAATACTCCTCCGCAATGAAAAAAAAAAAATGAGATCTTACCATTTAAAGTAAGGTGAATGGAAGTAGAGTGTATTATGCTAAGGGAAATAAGTCAGTCAGAGAAAGGCTAATATCATATTATTTCATTCATATGTGGAATTTAAGAAACGTAACAGATGAAAATAGGGGAAGGAAAGGAAAAATAAGATAAGAACGGAGAAGGAGGCAAACCAAAAAAGAATCTTAAATACAGAGAACAAACTTAGGGCTGCTGGAGGGGAAGTAGGTAGGGGGATGAGCTAAATGAGTGACAGGCATTAAGGAGGGCGCTTGTTGGGATGAACATTGGGTGTTAAATATAAGTGAATAGTCACTGGGTTCTACTCCTGAAGCAATAGTATACTGTGTGTGAATTAACTAATTTAAATAAATACATTCTAAATAATAACAAATAAATAGAACGTAGAGGGGTAACGAGTTGGTGGGCTACCTGAGTGCTTTTATACTATGTCTAAGAAAAGTTTCCAAAATCTTTGCTCGTTGTACTGTTAGTTATGCTAAGTTAAGGAATAAATATTCATTCAACTTTGGCTCATTTCTAAATCAAATAAACTACTGAAACACTAATTACTGAATCAAAGTTAAGTTTGTGTACTTTTGTCATCAAGTTTTATTTGGTATACATAAGCTAAATATATTTGTATCTGTGGATAAACATTTAAAATTGTACTATGTACAGGATGTCAGCGAGATATCCATTTAGGAAACCCTAGCCTTTGTCCACTTGTAAAGATTAATAATTAGCTATCTATGAACAAAACCAACTCTAGAAGAGCACTAGAGTCCATTTAAGAGAATTCAGCAACCAAGTGTGTATAAAAACGTGAGAAAGACCACACAAAAAGAAGGAACAGATTCATTTTCCCTGAATCATCTTATTTCCCAGCCAGCATTGCTCATCGCCAAGAAAGAACACACCAGGTAGAAGGAATTCTAATGTAAAAAGGGAGAATGGAATGAGTTAACAGATTCCCCAGATTTTCCAGGCACTGCAAGAAGAACCTGCTTTGGTTTCCTCACCCCCAGAGATTGGCAAAGCTGAGATATCCAGAGAAGGTTAGGAAGCAGAGATTACCAGTACCAGACTTGTAGCAAGAATAACCACAGTTCCCGGTGGCCTGCTCTTCAGAAGACCCCTTCAACTCATTTGCCATTGAAGAAACTAATGGCCAGCACAACGTCTATAGACCCCCTACAAATATCACCAGTTTTTCCTGCACAGGGATTCATATTTGCAGACACCAGCCACCGGAGTCCCTCTTCAACATGTAATATGAAAACATGTAAGTAATACAACAAACTGGTGAAAGAAAGAATATAGTCAGATTCAGAATACTCTAATTATTTAATATTGTGGATTGTAATCACTTAAATCTAGTAAAAAGTTAAGCAATAATATTAAAAATAGCAATAATACAACAGTTTCTTAATATACAATATAAAAAGATGTAAATTGTGGCATCAAAAATGTAATGTGCGGAGAGCGTGAGAAAAAGGTAAGCTCTAGTATATGATTAAAGTTAAGATATTGTAAGTTTAAAATAGACTTTTGTATCTGTAAGATATTTAAGTAAGCCTCAGAGTAACCATGAATAAAATGGCTTATGTTAGATACAGGCAAGATAAAGAGAAGGGAATCAAGAGTATAACACTATGGAAACTTAATAGTTCTCCAAGGAAGACAGCAAAGGAAGGAGAAAGAAACAGGTGAACTAAACAACTGCTAAAAAAACAAAAAAAGTGTCAACAAAAAGCCCTTACCTCTAAATAGTTGCTTTATTGTAGATGGATTAAATGCTCAGTCAAAAGGCATAGAGTGACTGAATGGATAAAAAGAAAAAAGATCCAAGTATATTTTGCCTATGAGAGGTTTTAGCATCAAACACACACATAGACTTAAGAGAATGGATGGGTGAACAGGTCGGAAGATGGCGGCATAGGAGGCCGCTGGGCTCACCACGCGTCCTGCTGATCACTTAGATTCCACCTACACCTGCCTAAATAACCCAGAAAACCGCCAGAGGATTAGCAGAACGGAGTCTCCGGAGCCAAGCGCAGACGAGAGGCCCATGGAAGAGGGTAGGAAGAGCGGCGAGGCGGTGCGCGTTCCAAGGATTGGCGGGAGGGAGCGAGGGCGGAGGGGCAGCTTTCCGGCTAAGCAGAGCCCCCGAGTCTGGCTTGCAAAAGCGGAGGGGCCAGACGGAGTGTGTTCCGACAGCAAGCGCGACTTAGCATCTGGGAGGTCATAAGTTAACAGCTCTGCTCAGGAAGCGGGAAGGCTGGAGGACAAAGGGAGGGAGAGTTGCTGAGCCCCGGGACGACAGAGCTCAGTTTGGCAGGGAACAAAGGCGCTCGCCAGCGCCATCTCCGTCGCCCATCCCCCAGCCAAAATCCCAAAGGGAACCAGTTCCTGCCAGGGAACTTGCTTGCTCCGCGCAAACACCCAACGCTGTGCTTCTGCGGAGCCACCCCTCCGGCAGCGGGCCTGACTCCCTCCAGCTGCCACAGGGCCCCTCCTGAAGTGGCTCACCGAAAGGAGAAGCGAGCTAAGCCTGCCCCTCGTGCCCCCGTGCACCTTGCCTACCCACCCCAGCTAATACGCCAGATCCCCAGCACCACAAGCCTGGCAGTGTGCAAGTAGCCCAGACGGGCCACGCCACCCCACAGTGAATCCCGCCCCTAGGAGAGGGGAAGAGAAGGCACACACCAGTCTGACTGTGGCCCCAGCGGTGGGCTGGGGGCAGACATCGGGTCTGACTGCGGCCCCGCCCACCAACTCCAGTTATACACCACAGCACAGGGGAAGTGCCCTGCAGGTCCGCACCACTCCAGGGACTATCCAAAATGACCAAACGGAAGAATTCCCCTCAGAAGAATCTCCAGGAAATAACAACAGCTAATGAACTGATCAAAAAGGATTTAAATAATATAACAGAAAGTGAATTTAGAATAATAGTCATAAAATTAATCGCTGGGCTTGAAAACAGTATAGAGGACAGCAGAGAATCTCTTGCTACAGAGATTCAAGGGACTAAGGAACAGTCAGGAGGAGCTGAAAAACGCTTTAAACGACATGCAAAATAAAATGGAAACGACCATGACTCAGATTGAAGAGGTAGAGGAGAGAAAAGGTGAACTAGAAGATAAACTTATGAAAAAAGAGGAAGCTGAGACAAAGAGAGATAAAAAAATCCAGGAGTATGAGGGGAAAATTAGAGAACTAAGTGATACACTAAAAAGAAATAATATACGCATAATTGGTATCCCAGAGGAGGAAGAGAGAGGGAAAGGTGCTGAAGGTGTACTTGAAGAAATCATAGCTGAGAACTTCCCTGAATTGGGGAAGGAAAAAGGCATTGAAATCCAAGAGGCACAGAGAACTCCCTTCAGACGTAACTTGAATCGATCTTCTGCACGACATATCATAGTGAAACTGGCAAAATACAAGGATAAAGAGAAAATTCTGAAAGCAGCAAGGGATAAACGTGACCTCACATATAAAGGGAGACCTATAAGACTCGTGACTGATCTCTCTTTTGAAACTTGGCAGGCCAGAAAGGATTGGCACAAGATCTTCAATGTGATGAACAGAAAAAAATATGCAGCCGAGAATCCTTTATCCAGCAAGTCTGTCATTTAGAATAGAAGGAGAGATAAAGGTCTTCCCAAACAAACAAAAACTGAAGGAATTCGTCACCACTAAACCAGCCCTACAAGAGATCCTAAGGGGGATCCTGTGAGACAAACTACCACGGACATCACTACAAGCATAAGACGTACAGACATCACAATGACTCTAAACTTGTATCTTTCTATAATAACACTGAATGTAAATGGACTAAATGTGGCA
This sequence comes from Panthera tigris, assembly GCF_018350195.1. Taxonomy (NCBI): domain Eukaryota; kingdom Metazoa; phylum Chordata; class Mammalia; order Carnivora; family Felidae; genus Panthera; species Panthera tigris. The sequence goes on from NW_024962196.1 coordinate 20,166, forward strand.
ACCAAAAGACATAGGGTATCAGAATGGATAAAAAAAAAAAAAAAAAACAAGACCCATCTATTTGCTGTCTACAAGAGACCCATTTTCGACCTGAGGACACCTTTAGATTGAGAGTGAGGGGATGGAGAACTATTTATCATGCTACTGGAAGACAAAAGAAAGCTGGAGTAGCCATACTTATATCAGAAAAACTAGACTTTAAATTAAAGGCTGTAACAAGAGATGAAGAACGGCATTAAATAATAATTACAGGGTCTCTCCATCAGGAAGAGCTAACAGTTATAAATGTCTATGTGCCAAATACGGGAGCCCCCAAATATATAAAACAATTACTCATAAACATAAGCAACCTTATTGATAAGAATGTGGTAATTGCAGGGGAATTTAACACTCCACTTACAGAAATGGATAGATCATCTAGGTACACGGTCAATAAAGAAACAAGGGCCCTGAATGATACATTGGATCAGAGGGACTTGACAGATATATTTAGAACTCTGCATCCCAAAGCAACAGAATATACTTTCTTCTCGAGTGCACATGGAACCTTCTCCAAGATAGATCATATACTGGGTCACAAAACAGCCCTTCATAAGTATACAAGAATTGAAATTATACCATGCATACTTTCAGACCACAATGCTATGAAGCTTGAAATCAACCACAGGAGAAAGTCTGGAAAACCTCCAAAAGCATGGAGGTTAAAGAACACCCTACTAAAGAATGAGTGGGTCAACCAGGCAATTTGAGAAGAAATCAAAAAATATATGGAAACAAACGAAAATGAAAATACAACAATCCAAACGCTTTGGGATGCAGCGAAGGCAGTCCTGAGAGGAAAATACATTGCAATCCAGGCCTATCACAAGAAACAAGAAAAATCCCAAATACAAAATCTAACAGCACACCTAAAGGAAATAGAAGCAGAACAGCAAAGGCAGCCTAAACCCAGCAGAAGAAGAGAAATAATAAAGGTCAGAGCAGAAATAAACAATATAGAATCTAAAACAACTGTAGAGCAGATCAACGAAAGCAAGAGTTGGTTTTTTGAAAAAATAAACAAGATTGACAAACCTCTAGCCAGGCTTCTCCAAAAGAAAAGGGAGATGACCCAAATAGATAAAATCATGAATGAAAATGGAATTATTATAACCAATCCCTCAGAGATACAAACAATTATCAGGGAATACTATGAAAAATTATATGCCAACAAACTGGACAACCTGGAAGAAATGGACAAATTCCTAAACACCCACACTCTTCCAAAACTCAGTCAGGAAGAAATAGAAAGCTTGAACAGACCCATAACCAGTGAAGAAATTGAATCGGTTATCAAAAATCTCCCAACAAATAAGAGTCCAGGGCCAGATGGCTTCCCAGGGGAGTTCTACCAGACGTTTAAAGCAGAAATAATACCTATCCTTCTCAAGCTATTCCAAGAAATAGAAAGGGAAGGAAAACTTCCAGACTCATTCTATGAAGCCAGTATTCCTTTGATTCCTAAACCAGACAGAGACCCAGTAAAAAAAGAGAACTACAGGCCAATATCCCTGATGAATATGGATGCAAAAATTCTCAATAAGATACTAGCAAATGGAATTCAACAGCATAGAAAAAAAATTATTCACCATGATCAAGTGGGATTCATTCCTGGGGTGCAGGGCTGGTTCAACATTCGCAAATCAATCAACGTGATACATCACATGAATAAAAGAAAAGATAAGAACCATATGATCTTGTCAATCGATACAGAAAAGGCCTTTGACAAAATTCAGCACCCTTTCTTAATAAAAACCCTTGAGAAAGTCGGGATAGAAGGAACATAGTTAAACATCATAAAAGCCATTTATGAAAAGCCCACAGCTAACATCATCCTCAATGGGGAAAAACTGAGAGCTTTTTCCCTGAGACCAGGAACACGACAGGAATGACCACTCTCACTGCTGTTGATTAACATAGTGTTGGAAGTTCTAGCATCAGCAATCAGACAACAAAAGGAAATCAAAGGCATCAAAATTGGCAAAGATGAAGTCAAGCTTTCGCTTTTTGCAGATGACATGATACTATACATGGAAAATCCGATAGACTCCACCAAAAGTCTGCTAGAACTCATACATGAATTCAGCAGAGTCGCAGGATACCAAATCAATGTACAGAAATCAGTTGCATTCTTATACACTAATAATGAAGCAACAGAAAGACAAATAAAGAAACTGATCCCATTCACAATTGCACCAAGAAGCATAAAATACCTAGGAATAAATCTAACCAAAGATGTAAAAGGTCTGTATGCTGAAAACTATAGAAAGCTTACGAAGGTAATTGAAGAAGATATAAAGAAATGGAAAAACATTCCGTGCTCATGGATTGGAAGAATAAATATTGTCAAAATGTCAATACTACCCAAAGCTATCTACACATTCAACGCAATCCCAATCAAAATTGCACCAGCATTCTTCTCAAAACTAGAACAAGCAATTCTAAAATTCATACGGAACCACAAAAGGCCCCGAATAGCCAAAGTAATTTTGAAGAAGAAGACCAAAGCAGGAGGCATCACAATCCCAGACTTTAGCCTCTACTACAAAGCTGTCATCATCAAGACAGCATGGTATTGGCACAAAAACAGACACATAGACCAATGGAATAGAATAGAAACCCCAGAACTAGACCCACAGACGTATGGCCAACTCATCTTTGACAAAGCAGGAAAGAACATCCAATGGAAAAAAGACAGTCTCTTTAACAAATGGTGCTGGGAGAACTGGACAGCACCATGCAGAAGGTTGAAACTAGACCACTTTCTCACACCATTCACAAAAATAAACTCAAAATGGAGGAAGGACCTGAATGTGAGACAGGAAACCATCAAAACCCTAGAGGAGAAAGCAGGAAAAGACCTCTCTGACCTCAGCCGTAGCAATCTCTTACTCGACACATCCCCAAAGGCAAGGGAATTAAAAGCAAAAATGAATTACTGGGACCTCATGAAGATAAAAAGCTTCTGCACAGCAAAGGAAACAACCAACAAAACTAAAAGGCAACCAACGGAATGGGAAAAGATATTTGCAGGTGACATATCGGACAAAGGGCTAGTATCCAAAATCTATAAAGAGCTCACCAAACTCCACACCCGAAAAACAAATAACCCAGTGAAGAAATGGGCAGAAAACATGAATAGACACTTCTCTAAAGAAGACATCCGGATGGCCAACAGGCACATGAAAAGATCTTCAACGTCGCTCCTTATCAGGGAAATACGAATCAAAACCACACTCAGATATCACCTCACGCCAGTCAGAGTGGCCAAAATGAACAAATCATGAGACTATAGATGCTGGAGAGGATGTGGAGAAACGGGAACCCTCTTGCACTGTTGGTGGGAATGCAAATTGGCGCAGCCACTCTGGAAAGCAGTGTGGAGGTTCCTCAGAAAATTAAAAATAGACCTACCCTATGACTCAGCAATAGCACTGCTAGGAATTTACCCAAGGGATACAGGAGTACTGATGCATAGGGGCACTTGTACCCCAATGTTTACAGCAGCACTCTCAACTATAGCCAAATTATGGAAAGAGCCTAAATGTCCATCAACTGATGAATGGATAAAGAAATTGTGGTTTATATACACAATGGAGTACTACATGGCAATGAGAAAGAACGAAATATGGCCCCTTGTAGCAACGTGCATGGAACTGGAGAGTGTGATGCTAAGTGAAATAAGCCATACAGAGAAAGATAGATACCATATGTTTTCACTCTTATGTGAATCCTGAGAAACTTAACAGAAACCCATGGGGGAGGTGAAGAAAAAAAAGAGGTTAGAGTGGGAGAGAGCCAAAGCATGACAGACTCTTAAAAACTGAGAACAAACTGAGGGTTAATGGGGGTGGGAAGGAGCGGAAAGTGGGTGATGGGCATTGAGGAGAGCACCTGTGGGGATGAGCACTGGGTGTTGTATGGAAGCCAATTTGCAAATAAATTTCTTATTAATATAATATAATATGATATAAATATATATATACTTAAGATAAAAACAAAAAAATAAACCTCTGAAAAAAAATTCCTTTTATTTCACCTTTGCACCATTGTTCAGGGTCATGTTGTTTAGTTTCCATCTATTTGTGAATTTTCCAGATGTCTTCCTATTATTTTTTTCTAGTTTTATAAATTGTGGCTAGAAAATACACTTATTATAATACAAGCTTTTTAAATTGGCTGATACTTGTGACATGGGGAATTTTCCATGTGCACTTTAGAAGAATGTGTATCCTGTTATCATTTGACTGAATGTTGTACATATGTCCATGAGAACCATTTCACCGAAAGTATATTTTAAGTCCTATATTTCCCTATCGGTTATCTGTCTGGATGATGTAAACATTGTAAACATTGGGGTATTAAAATCCCCTAATATTATTGTAGTCTATTACTCCTTCAGATCTGTTAGTAATTCCTCAATATATTTAGCTTCTCTGATGTTGGGTACATACGTATTTACACTTGTTATATCCTTTTGATGAATTAATCACATATCATTATATAATGTCGATCTTTTTCTCTTGTTACCATTTTTGGCTTAAACTCTATTTTGTCTGATATAAACACAGCTACTTCTACTTTATTTTTTTCCATTGTGTGAAATTTTTTTTTCCAATCCATTCACTATTTTTTTTTTATTTTTTAATTTTTTCAGTATATGAAATTCATTGTCAAATTGGTTTCCATACAACACCCAGTACTCATCCCAAACTGTGCCCTCCTCAATAGCCATCAACCACCCTCCCCTCCCTCCCACCCCCATTAACCCTCAGTTTGTTCTCAGTTTTTAAGAGTCTGTCATGCTTTGGCTCTCTCCCACTCTAACCTCTTTTTTTTCTTCACCTCCCCCATGGGTTTCTGTTAAGTTTCTCAGGATTCACATAAGAGTGAAAACATATGGTATCTATCTTTCTCTGTATGGCTTATTTCACTTAGCATCACACTCTCCAGTTCCATGCACGTTGCTACAAGGGGCCATATTTCGTTCTTTCTCATTGCCATGTAGTACTCCATTGTGTATATAAACCACAATTTCTTTATCCATTCATCAGTTGATGGACATTTAGGCTCTTTCCATAATTTGGCTATAGTTGAGAGTGCTGCTGTAAACATTGGGGTACAAGTGCCCCTATGCATCAGTACTCCTGTATCCCTTGGGTAAATTCCTAGCAGTGCTATTGCTGAGTCATAGGGTAGGTCTATTTTTAATTTTCTGAGGAACCTCCACACTGCTTTCCAGAGTGGCTGCGCCAATTTGCATTCCCACCAACAGTGCAAGAGGGTTCCCGTTTCTCCACATCCTCTCCAGCATCTATAGTCTCATGATTTGTTCATTTTGGCCACTCTGACTGGCGTGAGGTGATATCTGAGTGTGGTTTTGATTCGTATTTCCCTGATAAGGAGCGACGTTGAAGATCTTTTCATGTGCCTGTTGGCCATCCGGATGTCTTCTTTAGAGAAGTGTCTATTCATGTTTTCTGCCCATTTCTTCACTGGGTTATTTGTTTTTCGGGTGTGGAGTTTGGTGAGCTCTTTATAGATTTTGGATACTAGCCCTTTGTCCGATATGTCACCTGCAAATATCTTTTCCCATTCCGTTGGTTGCCTTTTAGTTTTGTTGGTTGTTTCCTTTGCTGTGCAGAAGCTTTTTATCTTCATGAGGTCCCAGTAATTCATTTTTGCTTTTAATTCCCTTGCCTTTGGGGATGTGTCGAGTAAGAGATTGCTACGGCTGAGGTCAGAGAGGTCTTTTCCTGCTTTCTCCTCTAGGGTTTTGATGGTTTCCTGTCTCACATTCAGGTCCTTCCTCCATTTTGAGTTTATTTTTGTGAATGGTGTGAGAAAGTGGTCTAGTTTCAACCTTCTGCATGGTGCTGTCCAGTTCTCCCAGCACCATTTGTTAAAGAGACTGTCTTTTTTCCATTGGATGTTCTTTCCTGCTTTGTCAAAGATGAGTTGGCCATACGTCTGTGGGTCTAGTTCTGGGGTTTCTATTCTATTCCATTGGTCTATGTGTCTGTTTTTGTGCCAATACCATGCTGTCTTGATGATGACAGCTTTGTAGTAGAGGCTAAAGTCTGGGATTGTGATGCCTCCTGCTTTGGTCTTCTTCTTCAAAATTACTTTGGCTATTCGGGGCCTTTTGTGGTTCCGTATGAATTTTAGAATTGCTTGTTCTAGTTTTGAGAAGAATGCTGGTGCAATTTTGATTGGGATTGCGTTGAATGTGTAGATAGCTTTGGGTAGTATTGACATTTTGACAATATTTATTCTTCCAATCCATGAGCACGGAATGTTTTTCCATTTCTTTATATCTTCTTCAATTACCTTCGTAAGCTTTCTATAGTTTTCAGCATACAGACCTTTTACATCTTTGGTTAGATTTATTCCTAGGTATTTTATGCTTCTTGGTGCAATTGTGAATGGGATCAGTTTCTTTATTTGTCTTTCTGTTGCTTCATTATTAGTGTATAAGAATGCAACTGATTTCTGTACATTGATTTGGTATCCTGCGACTCTGCTGAATTCATGTATGAGTTCTAGCAGACTTTTGGTGGAGTCTATCGGATTTTCCATGTATAGTATCATGTCATCTGCAAAAAGCGAAAGCTTGACTTCATCTTTGCCAATTTTGATGCCTTTGATTTCCTTTTGTTGTCTGATTGCTGATGCTAGAACTTCCAACACTATGTTAATCAACAGCAGTGAGAGTGGTCATTCCTGTCGTGTTCCTGGTCTCAGGGAAAAAGCTCTCAGTTTTTCCCCATTGAGGATGATGTTAGCTGTGGGCTTTTCATAAATGGCTTTTATGATGTTTAACTATGTTCCTTCTATCCCGACTTTCTCAAGGGTTTTTATTAAGAAAGGGTGCTGAATTTTGTCAAAGGCCTTTTCTGTATCGATTGACAAGATCATATGGTTCTTATCTTTTCTTTTATTCATGTGATGTATCACGTTGATTGATTTGCGAATGTTGAACCAGCCCTGCACCCCAGGAATGAATCCCACTTGATCATGGTGAATAATTTTTTTTCTATGCTGTTGAATTCCATTTGCTAGTATCTTATTGAGAATTTTTGCATCCATATTCATCAGGGATATTGGCCTGTAGTTCTCTTTTTTTACTGGGTCTCTGTCTGGTTTAGGAATCAAAGGAATACTGGCTTCATAGAATGAGTCTGGAAGTTTTCCTTCCCTTTCTATTTCTTGGAATAGCTTGAGAAGGATAGGTATTATTTCTGCTTTAAACGTCTGGTAGAACTCCCCTGGGAAGCCATCTGGCCCTGGACTCTTATTTGTTGGGAGATTTTTGATAACCGATTCAATTTCTTCACTGGTTATGGGTCTGTTCAAGCTTTCTATTTCTTCCTGACTGAGTTTTGGAAGAGTGTGGGTGTTTAGGAATTTGTCCATTTCTTCCAGGTTGTCCAGTTTGTTGGCATATAATTTTTCATAGTATTCCCTGATAATTGTTTGTATCTCTGAGGGATTGGTTATAATAATTCCATTTTCATTCATGATTTTATCTATTTGGGTCATCTCCCTTTTCTTTTGGAGAAGCCTGGCTAGAGGTTTGTCAATCTTGTTTATTTTTTCAAAAAACCAACTCTTGCTTTCGTTGATCTGCTCTACAGTTGTTTTAGATTCTATATTGTTTATTTCTGCTCTGACCTTTATTATTTCTCTTCTTCTGCTGGGTTTAGGCTGCCTTTGCTGTTCTGCTTCTATTTCCTTTAGGTGTGCTGTTAGATTTTGTATTTGGGATTTTTCTTGTTTCTTGTGATAGGCCTGGATTGCAATGTATTTTCCTCTCAGGACTGCCTTCGCTGCATCCCAAAGCGTTTGGATTGTTGTATTTTCATTTTCGTTTGTTTCCATATATTTTTTGATTTCTTCTCAAATTGCCTGGTTGACCCACTCATTCTTTAGTAGGGTGTTCTTTAACCTCCATGCTTTTGGAGGTTTTCCAGACTTTCTCCTGTGGTTGATTTCAAGCTTCATAGCATTGTGGTCTGAAAGTATGCATGGTATAATTTCAATTCTTGTATACTTATGAAGGGCTGTTTTGTGACCCAGTATATGATCTATCTTGGAGAAGGTTCCATGTGCACTCGAGAAGAAAGTATATTCTGTTGCTTTGGGATGCAGAGTTCTAAATATATCTGTCAAGTCCCTCTGATCCAATGTATCATTCAGGGCCCTTGTTTCTTTATTGACCGTGTACCTAGATGATCTATCCATTTCTGTAAGTGGAGTGTTAAATTCCCCTGCAATTACCACATTCTTATCAATAAGGTTGCTTATGTTTATGAGTAATTGTTTTATATATTTGGGGGCTCCCGTATTTGGCACATAGACATTTATAACTGTTAGCTCTTCCTGATGGAGAGACCCTGTAATTATTATTTAATGCCGTTCTTCATCTCTTGTTACAGCCTTTAATTTAAAGTCTAGTTTTTCTGATATAAGTATGGCTACTCCAGCTTTCTTTTGTCTTCCAGTAGCATGATAAATAGTTCTCCATCCCCTCACTCTCAATCTAAAGGTGTCCTCAGGTCGAAAATGGGTCTCTTGTAGACAGCAAATAGATGGGTCTTGTTTTTTTTTTTTTTTTTTATCCATTCTGATACCCTATGTCTTTTGGTTGCCACATTTAGTCCATTTACATTCAGTGTTATTATAGAAAGATACAAGTTTAGAGTCATTGTGATGTCTGTACGTCTTATGCTTGTAGTGATGTCCGTGGTAGTTTGTCTCACAGGATCCCCCTTAGGATCTCTTGTAGGGCTGGTTTAGTGGTGACGAATTCCTTCAGTTTTTGTTTGTTTGGGAAGACCTTTATCTCTCCTTCTATTCTAAATGACAGACTTGCTGGATAAAGGATTCTCGGCTGCATATTTTTTTCTGTTCATCACATTGAAGATCTTGTGCCAATCCTTTCTGGCCTGCCAAGTTTCAAAAGAGAGATCAGTCACGAGTCTTATAGGTCTCCCTTTATATGTGAGGTCACGTTTATCCCTTGCTGCTTTCAGAATTTTCTCTTTATCCTTGTATTTTGCCAGTTTCACTATGATATGTCGTGCAGAAGATCGATTCAAGTTACGTCTGAAGGGAGTTCTCTGTGCCTCTTGGATTTCAATGCCTTTTTCCTTCCCCAATTCAGGGAAGTTCTCAGCTATGATTTCTTCAAGTACACCTTCAGCACCTTTCCCTCTCTCTTCCTCCTCTGGGATACCAATTATGCGTATATTATTTCTTTTTAGTGTATCACTTAGTTCTCTAATTTTCCCCTCATACTCCTGGATTTTTTTATCTCTCTTTGTCTCAGCTTCCTCTTTTTTCATAAGTTTATCTTCTAGTTCACCTTTTCTCTCCTCTACCTCTTCAATCTGAGTCATGGTCGTTTCCATTTTATTTTGCATGTCGTTTAAAGCGTTTTTCAGCTCCTCCTGACTGTTCCTTAGTCCCTTGAATCTCTGTAGCAAGAGATTCTCTGCTGTCCTCTATACTGTTTTCAAGCCCAGCGATTAATTTTATGACTATTATTCTAAATTCACTTTCTGTTATATTATTTAAATCCTTTTTGATCAGTTCATTAGCTGTTGTTATTTCCTGGAGATTCTTCTGAGGGGAATTCTTCCGTTTGGTCATTTTGGATAGTCCCTGGAGTGGTGCGGACCTGCAGGGCACTTCCCCTGTGCTGTGGTGTATAACTGGAGTTGGTGGGCGGGGCCGCAGTCAGACCCGATGTCTGCCCCCAGCCCACCGCTGGGGCCACAGTCAGACTGGTGTGTGCCTTCTCTTCCCCTCTCCTAGGGGCGGGATTCACTGTGGGGTGGCGTGGCCCGTCTGGGCTACTTGCACACTGCCAGGCTTGTGGTGCTGGGGATCTGGCGTATTAGCTGGGGTGGGTAGGCAAGGTGCACGGGGGCACGAGGGGCAGGCTTAGCTCGCTTCTCCTTTCGGTGAGCCACTTCAGGAGGGGCCCTGTGGCAGCTGGAGGGAGTCAGGCCCGCTGCCGGAGGGGTGGCTCCGCAGAAGCACAGCGTTGGGTGTTTGCGCGGAGCAAGCAAGTTCCCTGGCAGGAACTGGTTCCCTTTGGGATTTTGGCTGGGGGATGGGCGACGGAGATGGCGCTGGCGAGCGCCTTTGTTCCCTGCCAAACTGAGCTCTGTCGTCCCGGGGCTCAGCAACTCTCCCTCCCTTTGTCCTCCAGCCTTCCCGCTTCCTGAGCAGAGCTGTTAACTTATGACCTCCCAGATGCTAAGTCGCGCTTGCTGTCGGAACACACTCCGTCTGGCCCCTCCGCTTTTGCAAGCCAGACTCGGGGGCTCTGCTTAGCCGGAAAGCTGCCCCTCCGCCCTCGCTCCCTCCCGCCAATCCTTGGAACGCGCACCGCCTCGCCGCTCTTCCTACCCTCTTCCATGGGCCTCTCGTCTGCGCTTGGCTCCGGAGACTCCGTTCTGCTAATCCTCTGGCGGTTTTCTGGGTTATTTAGGCAGGTGTAGGTGGAATCTAAGTGATCAGCAGGACGCGTGGTGAGCCCAGCGGCCTCCTATGCCGCCATCTTCCGACCTGTTCACCCATCCATTCTCTTAAGTCTATGTGTGTGTTTGATGCTAAAACCTCTCATAGGCAAAATATACTTGGATCTTTTTTCTTTTTATCCATTCAGTCACTCTATGCCTTTTGACTGAGCATTTAATCCATCTACAATAAAGCAACTATTTAGAGGTAAGGGCTTTTTGTTGACACTTTTTTTGTTTTTTTAGCAGTTGTTTAGTTCACCTGTTTCTTTCTCCTTCCTTTGCTGTCTTCCTTGGAGAACTATTAAGTTTCCATAGTGTTATACTCTTGATTCCCTTCTCTTTATCTTGCCTGTATCTAACATAAGCCATTTTATTCATGGTTACTCTGAGGCTTACTTAAATATCTTACAGATACAAAAGTCTATTTTAAACTTACAATATCTTAACTTTAATCATATACTAGAGCTTACCTTTTTCTCACGCTCTCCGCACATTACATTTTTGATGCCACAATTTACATCTTTTTATATTGTATATTAAGAAACTGTTGTATTATTGCTATTTTTAATATTATTGCTTAACTTTTTACTAGATTTAAGTGATTACAATCCACAATATTAAATAATTAGAGTATTCTGAATCTGACTATATTCTTTCTTTCACCAGTTTGTTGTATTACTTACATGTTTTCATATTACATGTTGAAGAGGGACTCCGGTGGCTGGTGTCTGCAAATATGAATCCCTGTGCAGGAAAAACTGGTGATATTTGTAGGGGGTCTATAGACGTTGTGCTGGCCATTAGTTTCTTCAATGGCAAATGAGTTGAAGGGGTCTTCTGAAGAGCAGGCCACCGGGAACTGTGGTTATTCTTGCTACAAGTCTGGTACTGGTAATCTCTGCTTCCTAACCTTCTCTGGATATCTCAGCTTTGCCAATCTCTGGGGGTGAGGAAACCAAAGCAGGTTCTTCTTGCAGTGCCTGGAAAATCTGGGGAATCTGTTAACTCATTCCATTCTCCCTTTTTACATTAGAATTCCTTCTACCTGGTGTGTTCTTTCTTGGCGATGAGCAATGCTGGCTGGGAAATAAGATGATTCAGGGAAAATGAATCTGTTCCTTCTTTTTGTGTGGTCTTTCTCACGTTTTTATACACACTTGGTTGCTGAATTCTCTTAAATGGACTCTAGTGCTCTTCTAGAGTTGGTTTTGTTCATAGATAGCTAATTATTAATCTTTACAAGTGGACAAAGGCTAGGGTTTCCTAAATGGATATCTCGCTGACATCCTGTACATAGTACAATTTTAAATGTTTATCCACAGATACAAATATATTTAGCTTATGTATACCAAATAAAACTTGATGACAAAAGTACACAAACTTAACTTTGATTCAGTAATTAGTGTTTCAGTAGTTTATTTGATTTAGAAATGAGCCAAAGTTGAATGAATATTTATTCCTTAACTTAGCATAACTAACAGTACAACGAGCAAAGATTTTGGAAACTTTTCTTAGACATAGTATAAAAGCACTCAGGTAGCCCACCAACTCGTTACCCCTCTACGTTCTATTTATTTGTTATTATTTAGAATGTATTTATTTAAATTAGTTAATTCACACACAGTATACTATTGCTTCAGGAGTAGAACCCAGTGACTATTCACTTATATTTAACACCCAATGTTCATCCCAACAAGCGCCCTCCTTAATGCCTGTCACTCATTTAGCTCATCCCCCTACCTACTTCCCCTCCAGCAGCCCTAAGTTTGTTCTCTGTATTTAAGATTCTTTTTTGGTTTGCCTCCTTCTCCGTTCTTATCTTATTTTTCCTTTCCTTCCCCTATTTTCATCTGTTACGTTTCTTAAATTCCACATATGAATGAAATAATATGATATTAGCCTTTCTCTGACTGACTTATTTCCCTTAGCATAATACACTCTACTTCCATTCACCTTACTTTAAATGGTAAGATCTCATTTTTTTTTTTTCATTGCGGAGGAGTATTCCATTGTATATCTGTACAACATCTTCTTTATCCATTAATCGGTCAATGGACATTTGGGCTGTTTCCATAATTTGGCCATTGTTGAAAGTGCTGCTATAAATATTAGGATGCATGTGCCCATCGAATCAACACTTTTCTATCCTTTGGATAAATAACAAGTAGTGCAATTGCTGGGTTGTAGGGTAGTGCTACTTTTATTTATTTATTTTTAATATGAAGTTTATTGTCACATTGGTTTCCATACAACACCCAGTGCTCATCCCCACAGGTGTCCTCTTCAATACCCATCACCCACCCTCCACTCCCTCCCACCCCCCATCAACCCTCAGTTTGTTCTCAGTTTTTAAGAGTCTTGTATGGTTTGGCTCCCTCCCTCTCTAACTTTTATTTTTCTTCCCCTCCCTCATGGTCTTCTGTTAAGTTTCTCGGGATCCACATAAGAGTGAAAACATATGGTATCTGTCTTTCTCTGTATGACTTATTTCACTTAGCATAACACTCTCCAGTTCCATCCACGTTGCTACAAAAGGCCATGTTTCATTCTTCCTCATTGTCAGGTAGTATTCCATTGTGTACATAAACCACAATTTTGTCATCCATTCATCAGTTGATGGACATTTAGGCTCTTTCCATAATTTGGCTATGGTTGAAACTGCTGCTACAAACATTGGGGTTAAAGTGACCCTAAGCATCAGCACTCCTGTATCCCCTGCATAAATTCCTAGAAGTGCTATTGATGGGTCATAGGGTAGATCTATATTTAATTTTTGAGGAAACTCCACACTGTTTTCCAGAGCAACTGCACCACCAACAGTTTTCATTCCCACCAACAGTGCAAGAGGGTTCCCGTTTCTCCACATCCTCACCAGCATCTAGAATCTCCTGATTTGTTCATTTGACACACTCTGACTGGCGTGAGGTGGTACCTGACTGTGGTTTTGATTTGTATTTCCCTGATGAGGAGCCAGGTTGAACATCTTTTCATGTGCCTGTTGGCCATCTGGATGTCTTCTTTAGAGAAGTGTCTATTCATGTTTTCTGCCCATTTCATCACTGGGTTATTTGTTTTTCGGGTGTGGAGTTTGGTGAACTCTTTATAGAATTTGGATACTAGCCCTTTGTCCAATATGTCATTTGCAAATATCTTTTCCCATTCTGTTGGCTGCCTTTTAGTTTTGTTGGTTGTTTCCTTTGCTGTGCAGAAGCTTTTTATCTTCATGAGGTCCCAATAGTTCATTTTTCCTTTTAATTCCCTTGCCTTTGGGGATGTGTCAAGTAAGAAATTGCTGCGGCTGAGGTCAGAGATTTTTTCCCTGCTTTCTCTTCTAGGGTTTTGATGGTTTCCTGTCTCACATTCAGGTCCTTTATCCATTTTGAGTTTGTTTCTGTGAATGGTGTAAGAAAGTAGTCTAGTGTCATTCTTCTAGATGTTGTTGTCCAGGTCTCCCAGCACCATTTGTTAAACAGACTGTCTTTTTTACGTTGATATTCTTTCCTGCTTTGTCAAAGATTGGTTGGCCATACTTTTGTGGGTCCAGTTCTGGAGTCTCTGTTCTATTCTATTGGTCCATGTGTCTGTTTTTGTGCCAATCCCATGGTGTCTTGATGATTACAGCTTTGGAGTGGTGGCTAAAGTCTGGGATTGTGATGCCTTTCACTTTGGTCTTCTTCTTCAATATTACTTTGGCTATTCGGGGCCTTTTGTGGTTCCATTCAAATTTTAGGATTCCTTCTTCTAGCTTGGAGAAGAATGATGGTGCAATTTTGATTGGGTTTGCATTGAATATGTAGATTGCTTTGGGTAGTATTGACATTTTAACAATATTTATTCTTCCAATCCATGAGCATGGAATGTTTTTCCATTTCTTGGTATCTTCTACAACTTCCTTCATAAGCTTTCTATAGTTTTCAGCATACAGATCTTTTACATCTTTGGTTAGGTTTATTCCTAGGTATTTTATGATTCTTGGTGCAATTGTGGATGGGTTCAGTTTCTTTATTTTTCTGTTGCTTAATTATTAGTATATAAGAATGCAACAGATTTCTATACATCAATTTTTTATCCTGCGACTTTGCAGAATTCATGTATCACTTCTAGCAGCCTTTTGGTAGCGTTTATCGGGTTTTCAATGTTTAGTATCATATCATCTGCAAAAAGTGAATGCTTGATTTCATCTTTGCCAATTTTGATGCCTTTGATTTCCTTTTGTTGTCTGATTGCTGATGCTAGCACTTCCAACACTATGTTAGACACTAGCGGTGAGATTGGACATCCCTGTCGTGTTCCTGATCTCAGGGGGAAAACTCTCTGTTTTCTCCCATTGAGGATGGTAATAGCTGTGGGCTTTTCATAAATGGCTTTTAGGGTGTTTAAGTATGTTCCTTCTATCCTGACTTTCTTGAGATTTTTTTTATTCAGAAAGGATGCTGAATCTAGTCAAATTTTTTTTCTGCATCGATTGACAGGATCATATGGTTCTTATCTTTTCTTTTATTAATGTGATGTGTCACAATGATTGATTTGTGAATGTTGAACCAGCCTTGTAACCGAGGAATGATTCATATTCACCCACTTGATCATGGTGAATAATTCTTTTTATATGCTGTTGAATTCGATTTGCTAGTATCTTGGTGAGAATTTTTGCATCCATATTCATCAAGGATAGTGGCCTGTAGTTTTCTTTTTTTGCTCGGCCTCTGCCTGGTTTGTGAATCAAATTAATGCTGGCTTCATCAAACGAGTCTGGAAGTTTTCCTTCCATTTCTATTCTTTGGAACAACTTGAGACGAATAGGTATTATCTCTGATTTAAATGTCTGGTAGAATTCCCCTGGCAAGCCATCTGGTCCTGGACTCTTATCTGTTTGGAGATTTTGATAACTGATTCAATTTCTTCATTGGTTATGGGTCTGTTCAAATTTTCTATTTCTTTCTGTTTGAGTATTGGTAGTGTGTGGGTGCTTAGGAATTGTCCATTTCTTCCAGGTTTTCCACTTTGTTGGCATATAATTTTTCATACTATTCCCTGATAATTGTTTGTGTTTCTGAGGGATTGGTTGTAATAAATCCATTTTAAAAATTAATCTTTTTTTACATTGTATTTAGTTTTGAGAGAGAGACAGGGAGAGATGTGAGAGAGAAAGAGAGAGCACAAGTGGGAGAGAGTCAGAGAGAGAGGGAGACACAGAATCTGAGGCAGGCTCCAGGCTCTGAGCTGTCAGAACAGAACCTGATGCGTGGTTCGAACTCACAAACTGTGCAATCATGACCTGAGCCGAGTTTAACCAACTCCACCTAAGGACCCCATAATAATTCTATTTTCTTTCATGATTTTATCTATGTGGGTCATCTCCCTTTTCGTTTTGAGAAGCCTGGCTAGAGGTTTATCAATTTTGTTTATTTTTTCAAAAAAAAACCACAACCCTTGGTTTCATTGATCCGCTCTACAGTTGTTTTAGATTCTATATTGTTTATTTCTGCTCTGACGTGTATTATTTCTCTTCTTCTGCTGGGTTTGGGGTGTCTTTGCTGTTCTGCTTCTATTTCCTTTAGGTGTGCTGTTAGATTTTGTATTTGGGATTTTTCTTGTTTCTTGAGATAGGCCTGGATTGCAATGTATTTTCCTCTCAGGACTGCCTTCGCCACATCTCAAAACATTTGGATTGTTGTATATTCATTTTAATTTGTTTCCATATGTTTTTTAATATCTTCTCTAATTGCCTGGTTGACCCATTCATTCTTTAGTAGGGTGTTCTTTAACCTCCATTCTTTTGGAGGTTTTCCAGGCATTTTCCTGTGGTTGATTTCAAGGTTCATTGCATTGTGGTCTGAAAGTGTGCATGGTATGATCTCAATTCTTGTATACTTATGAAGGGCTGTTTTGTGACCCAGTATGTGATCTATCTTGGAGAATGGTCAATGTGCACACGAGAAGAAAGTATATTTTTTCATTTTGGGATGCAGAGTTCTAAATATATCTGTCAAGTCCATCTGATCCAGTGTATCATTCAGGGCCCTTGTTTCTTTATTGATCCTGTGTCAAGCTGATTTGTCCATTGTTGTTAGTGGAGTATTAAAGTCCCCTGCAATTACCACATTCTTATCAATAAGGTTGCTTATGTTTGTGATTAATTCTTTTACATATTTGGGGGCTCCCGTTTTCAGCGCATAGACATTTATAATTGTTAGTTCGTCCTGATAGATAGACCCTGTAATTATTATTTAATGCCCTTCTTCATCTCTTGTTACAGCCTTTAATTTAAAGTCTAGTTGTCTGATATAAGTATGGCTACTTCAGCTTTCTTTTGACTTCCAGTAGCATGATAGATAGTTCTCCATCTCCTCACTTTCAATCTGAAGTATCCTCAGGTCTAAAATGAGTCTCTTGTAGACAGCAAATAGTCTTGTTTTTTTATACATTATCATACCCTATGTCTTTCGGTTGGAGCATTTAGTTCATTTACATTCAGTGTTATAGAAAGATATGGGTTTAGAGTCATTGTGATGCCTGTATGTTTCATGCTTGTAGTGGTGTCTATTGTACATTCTAGTCCTTGCAACATTTCGCTCACAGAGTCCCCCTTAGGATCTCTCGTAGGGCTGGTTTAGTGGTGATGAATTCCTTCAGTTTGTGTTTGTTTGAGAAGACCTTTATCTCTCCTTCTCTTCTGAGTGACAGACTTGCTGGATAAAGGATTCTCAGCTGCATATTTTTTCTGTTCATCACATTGAAGATTTCCTACCATTCCTTTTGGGCCTGACAAGTTTCAGTAGACAGGTCTGCCACTAGTCTTATGGGTCTCCTTTTGTAAGTTAGAGTGTGTTTATCCCTAGCTGCTTTCAGAATTTTCTCTTTATCCTTGTATTTTTCCAGTTTCACTATGATATGTTGTGCAGAAGATCAATTCAAGTTACCTCTGAAGAGAGTTCTCTGTGCCTCTTGGATTTCAATGCCTTTTTCCTTCCCCAGATCAGGGAAGTTCTCAGCCATGGTTTGTTCAAGTACACCTTCAGCTCCTTTCTCTCTCTCTTCCTCTTCTGGAATTCCTATTATACGGATATTGTTCCATTGTATTGCATCACTTAGTTCTCTATTTTTCTCCTCATACTCCTGGATTTTTTTAACTCTCTTTTTCTCAGCTTCCTCTTTTTTCATAATTTTATCTTCTAATTCACCTAGTCTCTCCTCTACCTCTTCAATCCGTGCTGTGTCCACCTCCATTTTATTTTGCACCTCATTTGTACTTTGTAGCATTTTTTTAGCTCCTCATGACTATTTCTTAATCCCTTGATCTCTGTAGCAATAGATTCTGTGCTGTCCTCTATGCTTTTTTCAAGCCCAGCGATTAATGTTATTACTTTTTTTCTATAATCTTCTTCCATTATGTTGCTTAAATTGTTTTTGATCAATTCATTAGCTGTCGCTACTTCCTGGAGTTCCTTTTGAGGAGATTTATTCCGTTTCATCATTTTGGGTAGTCCCTGCAGTGGCTCCAAACTGCAGGGCACTTCCCGTGTGCTATCCGGAATAACTTGTGTTGGTGGGTGGGGCTGTAGTCAGACCCGATGTCTGCCCCCAGCCCACCGCTGGGGCCACAGGTAGACTGGTGTGTACCTTATCTTCCCCTCTTCTAGGGGTAGGAGTTACTGTGGAGTGGTTTGGCCCCTGTCTGGGCTACTTGCACACTGCCAGGCTTGTGGTGTTGCGTTGATTGTATCTGACGTATTAGCCGGGGTGGATCCGCAAGGTGCACAAGGGCAGGAGGGGCAGGCGTAGCTCGCTTTGCCATCGGTGGTCACCTGTGTGAGTGGTCCTGCAGCACAGGGAGGGAGGCAGACCCGTCAGCAAGATGGATCCACAGAAGCACAGCATTGGGTGTTTGCGTGGTGCAAGCAAGTTCGGTGACGGGAACTAGTTCCCTTTGGAATTTCAGCTGTGGGATGGGAGAGGGATATGGAGCTTGCCAGCACCTTTGTTCCCCGCCAAGCTGAGCCTGGTAGTGCTACTTTTGATTTTTGAGGAACCTCCATACTTTTTTCCAGAGTGGCTACAACAGTGTGCATTCCCATCAACAGTGCAAAAGCATTCCCCTTTCTCTGCATGCTGATCAACATCTGTTGTTTCCTGAGTTAATTTTAGTCATTAGGACCAGTGTGAGGTGGTATCTCACTGTGGTTTTGATTTGTATTTCTCTGATGATGAGTGATGTTGAGCATCTTTTCATGTGTCAGTTAGACACCTGGATGTCTTCTTTTGAAAAGTGTCTATTCATGTCTTCTGCCCATTTCTTCACTGGATTATTTGTTTTTTGGGTGTTGAATTTGATAAGTTCTTTATAGATTTTGGATAGTAACTCTTTATCCAATATGTCATTTGCAAATATCTTCTCCCATTCTGAGGGCTGTTTTGTTGTTGTTGTTGTTGTTGTTCTTGATGGTTTCCTCTGCTGTGTAGAAGCTTTTTATCTTCATGAGGTCCCAACAGTTCATTTTTTGCTTTTATTTCTGATGCCTCCGGAGATACGCCTATCAAGAAGTTATTGCAGCCATGGTTAAAGAGGTTGCTCCTGTTTTCTTCTCTAGGATTTTGAAGATTTCCTTTCTCACATTTAGGTCTGTTATCCATTTTGAATTTTTTTTTTTTGTATGGTGTAAGAAAATGGTTCAGTTTCATTTTTCTTCATGTTGCTGTCCAGTTTAACTAACCAACATTTGCTGAAGAGACTGTCCTTTTTCCATGGATACTCTTTCCTGCTTTGTTCAAGATCAGTTGGCCATATATTTGGGGGTCCTTTTCTGGGTTATCTATTCTGTTCCATTGATCTATGTGTCTGTTTTTGTGCCAGTACCATACTGTCTTAATGACTACAACTTTGTAATGCAGCTTAAAGTCCCATATTGTGATTCCTTCATTTTTGGTTTTCTTTTTCAACATTACTTTGTCTATTCAGTGTCTTTTGCAGTTCCATACCAATTTTAGGATAGTTTGTTCCAGCTCTGTGAAGAGTATTGGTGTTATTTTGATAGGTATTGCATTGAATGTGTAGGTTGCTTTAGGTAGTATCAACATTTTAACAATATTTCTTCTTCCAATCTATAAGTATGGAATGTTTTTCCATTTCTTTGTGTCTTCTTCAATTTCTTTCATAAGCTTTCTATAGTTCTCAGTGTAAAGATTTGTTTTTACCTCTTTGGTTAGGTTTATTCCTAGGTATCTTTTTTTTTTTTTTTGGTGAAATTGCAAATGAGATCGATTCATTGATTTCTCTTTCTTCTGCTTCATTATTCGTGTGTAGAAATGCAACCAATTCTGGTAGGTTGATTTTACATCCTGCAACTTTGCTGAGTTGCTGTTGCTCTAGCAGTTTTTTGGTCGAGTCTTTTGGGTTTTCCATGTAGAGTATCATGTCACCTGTGGAGTCAACGTTTGATTTCATCCCTGCCAATTTGGATGCTTTTGTTTCTTTTTGTTGTCTGATTGCTGAGGTTAGGACTTAGAATACTATGTTGAGCAACAGTGGTGGGAGTGGACATCCCTGTTGTATTCCTGACCTTGAGGGAAAGCTCTCAGTTTTCCCCACTGAGGATGATATTAGCTGTGGGCTTTCATATATAGCTTTTATGATGTTGAGGTATGTTCCTTCTATTCTGACTTTCCTGGGGGTTTTTATCAAGAAGGACACTGTATTTTGTCAAATGCTTTTTCTGCATCTATTGACAGGGTCGTGTGTTTCTTATCCTTTCTTTTATTAATGTAGTGTATCATGTTGACTATTTGTGAATATTGAACCAGCACTGCAGCCCCAGAAATGAATAACACTTGAATGTGGTGAATCATTCTTTTAATGTAGCAAATTTGATTTGCTAGTATCTTCTTGATAATATCTGCATCCACGTTCATCATGGGTATTTGCCTGTAATTCTCCCCTTTAGTGGTGTCTTTGTTTGGTTTTGGAATCAAGGTAATGCTGGCTTCATAGAATGAGTTTGGAAGCTTTCATTCCACTTCTATTCTTTGGAGCATTTTGAGAAAAATAGGTATCGATTCTGCTTTGAATGTCTGGTAGAATTCCCCAGGGAAGCCATCTGGCCCTGGACTTTTGTTTGATGGGAGATTTTTGATAACCAATTCAAATTTTTTGCTGGTTATGGACCCGTTCAAATTTTCTATTTCTTCCTGTTTTTGAAATTTGGTGGTGTGTGAGTGTTTAGGAATTTGTCCTTTTCTTCCAGATTGTGCAGTTTGTTGGCATATAATTTTTTATTGTATTCTCTTATAATTGTTTGTATTTCTGTGGTATTGGTTGTGATCTCTCCTCTTTCATTCATGATTTTATCTATTTGGGCCCTCTCTCTTTTCTTCTTGAGAAGTCTGGGTAGGGGTTTATCAATTCATTTATTTGTTCGAAAAACTAGCTTTGAGTTTCAGTGATCTGTTCTACTGGGTTTTTTTGGTTTTTTGTTTGTTTGTTTCTATATCATTTATTTCTGCTCTAATCTTTATTATTTCCCTTCTTCTTCTGGTCTGTGGGCAATATTTTCAACAAAATATAGCCCTGCTATATTTCTAGCCCTGCTCTTTTTCTAGCCCCTTTAGGTGTAAGGTTAGCTTGTGTATTTGGGACCTTTCTTGCTTTTTGAGTTAGGCTAGAATTGCACGGTACTTTCCTCTAAGGACTATCTTTGCTGCATCCCAAAGGATGTGGAGTGCTGTGGTTTCATATATATATAATATATATATATTATATATATATGTAATATATATATATTATATATATATGTAATATATATATATTATATATATATATTATTTAAGTTTCTTCTTTAATTTCCTAGTTAACTCATTAATAACCCATTAATTATTTGCAGGATATTCTCTAACCTCCATGTATTTGAGGACTTTCCAAATTTTTATTTGTGGTTGATTTAAAGTCTCATGGTGTTGTCATCTGAAAATGTGTGTGGTATGGGACATCTAAGTGGCTCAGTTGGTTAAGAGTCCACCTTTGGGTCAGGTCATGATCTCATGGTTTCTGAGTTCAAGCCCCTCATCAGGCTCTGTGCTGGCAGTGTGGAGTCTTCCTGGGATTCTCTCTCACACCCTTTTTTCTCCCACCTCCACTTGTCTGCTCTCTCTCCTCTCTCTCAAAATAAACAAATAAACTTAAAAAATCAAGTATGCATGGAACTATCTCGATCTTTTTTACCTGTTGATGGAAGTTTTGTGACCCACTATGTGATTTCTTTTGGAGAATGTTTCATGTACACTTGAGAAGAATGTGTATTCTGCTGCTTTAAGATGAGATGTTCCGTGGGGCGCCTGGGTAGCTCAGTTGGCTTAAACGTCCGACGTTGGCTCAGGTCATGATCTCACAGATCATGAGTTCGAGCCCTGTATCAGGCTCTGTGCTGAGAGCTCAGAGCCTGGACCCTGGAGCCTGCTTTGGATTCTGTGTCTCCCTCTCTCACTCTGTCTCTCCCACACTCATGCTTGTCTCTGTCTCCCAAGAATGAATAAACTTTAAAAAAGTTTTTAAAAAGATGAAATGTTCTGAATATATCTGTTTAGTTCATCTGGTCCAGTGTGTCATTCAAAGCCATTGTTTCCTTGTTAATTTTCTGCTTAAATGATCTGTCCATTTCTATAAGTGGAGTATTAAAGTCTCCTACTCTAATGGTCTTATTATTAATAACTTTCTTTATGTTAGTGATTAAATGATTTACATATTTTTGGGTGCTCAAGTTGGGGGCATAAATATTTAAAATTGTTATGTCTTCTTAATGGATTGAACCGTTAATTATGGTATAATGCTCTTCTTCATCTCTTGTTATAGTCTGTTTTAAAATATCATTTTTCTGATATAAGTATGGCTATTCTGGCTTTCTTTTGACATCCAATATCATTATAGATGGATCTCCATCCCCTGACGTTCAGTCTGCAGGTGTCCTTAGGTCTGAAATGAGTCTTTTGTAGGCAGCATATAGATGGATCTTTATTTTTTAATCCATTTTGATACTGGTATCTTTTGATTGGATCATATAGTACATTTACGTTCAGCGTGATTATTGAAAGATATAAATTTTGTGCCATTGTGTTATCTGTAAATTTGGTGTTTCTGGTGATGTTCTCTGCTCCTTTATAGTCTCTGTTGTTTGGTATTTTTTTTTCTCCATTCAGAGAGTCCCCCTTAACATTTTTTGCAGGGCTGGTTTAGTGGTCATGAATTCCCTTTGGTTTTTGTCTTACAAAATCTTGATCCTCCTATTCTGAATGACAGACTTGTTGTTAAAAGGATTGTTGGCTCCATATTTTTTCTATTCAGAACACTAAATATTTCCTGCCATTTCCTTATGTCCTGACGAGTTTCAGTAGGCAGTACTGCTACTAACCCTATGTGTCTACCCTTGTAGGTTAAGGACCATTTGTCCCTAGCTGCTTTTTCGGTATTTTCTCTTTATCTTTGCATTTTGTAAGTTTCACTAGGATACGTTGTGGTGTTTACCTGTTTTTGTTGATTTGTAAACAGGTTATCTGTGCCTTTTGTTCTTGGATGCTTATTTCCTTCCCCAGATTAGGGAAGTTCTCAGCCATAATTTGTTCAAATACACCTTCTGCCCCCTTTTATCACTCTGATTCTTCCGGTACTGCTATGATATGGATATTGTTTTGTTTCAGGGAATCAGTTTTTAAGTCTCCCTTCATGATCTAGTAACTTCCTTTCCCTCTTTTTTTCAGCTTCATTATTTTCCATAATTTTATCTTCTATTTTCCCTACTCTTTCGTCTGCTTCTTCCATCCTTGCTGTCACTGTTTCTCGTTTATTTTGAATCCCAGTTATACCATTTTTAAATTAATCCTGACTAGTTCTTAGATCTTTGATCTCTGCAACAAGCATTTCTCTGGTGTCTTCTATGCTTTTTTTCCAGCCCAGCTAGTAGTCTTATGACTGTTGTTCTAAATTCTTATTCAGATATATTGCTTATATCTGTTTTCAGCAAGTCCCTGGCTGTAATTTCTCCCTGACCTTTCTACTGGGGAGAATTCTTCCATCTTGTCCTTTTGACTAAGCTTATGCCTTTTGCATGTTTTAAAGCTTGTTATGTGTCCTGCATTTGAGAGTATTACTATATGAAAAAGGGATCATATATCGTTTAGGGACTGGCACTCCAGGAAGTGTTTCTGGTGTATGCTGTGTGCACTCTGCTATTGCATTTTGGCTGTTCTTACCCACTGGTCATTCCTCTGCACAGCTCCTCCTTTCTTGCAGTGGTGGAGTGTTTGGACCTTTTTTTAATTTTTTTTTTTTAAATTTTTACATTTATTTATTTATTTATTTATTTATTTATTTTTGAGACAGAGAGAGGCAGAGCACAAGTGGGGGATGGGCAGAGAGAGAGAAGGAGACACAGAATCTGAAGCAGGCTCCAGGCTCCGAGCTGTCAGCACAGAGCCCAACGCGGGGCTCAAACTCACAAACCACGAGATCAGGACCTGAGCCGAAGTTGGACGCTCAACCGAATGAACCACCAAGATGCCCCTGGACCTTTAACTAGGTATGCTTTGATTTGTTTTTTGAAGCAATCTTGGAGAAAAAGAAATGGTGGGAAAGCCTTATCCCAAAAAAGAAAATGAAGGGGAACAACAACAAAAGACAGACAATCAAAAAAATATAAAGCTGATTCCATAGAAAAAGAAAAAAAAATAAAGAAAAAGGAAGAAGGAAAGAAAAAAGAAGGAAAAAGAAAAGACGAAAAATGCCTGATTCAAAAAAAAAAAAGAGAGAGAGAGAGAGACTGAGAAGAGAGTGAGAAAGAGAAAAGGAAATGGAAAAAAAATAAAACTGTGAGCATGACTTCAAAATTTAAAACGGAATTAGGATAAAAGAAAAAGGAAGTGTTGTCTGTTGGTGCTTAGGATGTTGTGGCTGTGCTGGTCTGGAGGAGAGGCTGGCTGCATTGGATCAGAGTCAGTCTTGCCCCAGTAAATAAGCAGTTGCCAGACACAGAGGGAAAGGGTTTTATGTAAGCAAGTCCTGCTTCCACTGGGGGCTTCTGTGTTGTTCTCTGAAGTCCTACCATGTGACTCCACCCCAATCTCTCTTCCTTGGACCAGGGAAATCAACCCTCACTTTTTCAGGCAGCCCTTACAGAAGAGCAAGGGAAGGTAGCTCACCCTGCACCAGAACTCTCTTTTTTCTTTGGTGCATGGCTGGATTCAAAACCAAAGTCTCAAAGGAAGCACAGATCTGCTCCCCTCCTCCAGAGCAGAGCCTCTCCACTCTGCTGATGAAATGCTTTTGCCTGGCACTTGCAGAGTTTTTTGTTTGGTTGTTTGTTTTTTTTTTTTTTTTTTTTTTTTTTCTTTTCTTTTTGTTCTTAGGGAGGCAATAAATCCTCTTCCAGAAGTACTCCAGGAAAGGGACTATTCTTTCCCAGTTCACACCGGCGATTGCTGCACCACACTATGCACTCCAGGGCCAGCTCCCACCTCCCCAGGCACGTGTACAACAGCTCCACTCTGGATAAAGTCTCACACTTCCAAAACCTGAGAGTTTGGGCTCCAGAAGCTGTTTGCAAAAAAGAACTGGGAAACTCAGCACTTCTCACTCCCTAGTCCATAGTCCAGAGTGGTTTACCTCTTGTGCTAACTCAGTGATGCACTGTTTCAAACCCTCTCTCTTTCTTTCCCTTTTGTTCTCCAGGGAAAGAGTTCTTTCCCCTCCGCAGCTCTGCCATTTTTTATCCCCCAGTTAACATTTAAGCACCTCATATCTGCCAAGCTATCTCCCTCCAACTGTGGAGATCCTTCTGCTACTCCTCAAACTTGTTTCTTGAGTGTTTCAAGTAATCTGACCTCAATAAAGCTGTGTTTGAGGGATGGGGAAAGCCCAGTGTCCCCCTACTTCTGTCCCATCTTAATTCCTCCTCTATTTTATTTTTGATGGTTTTATTTACTTGAGAGAGAGAAAGCGTGAGTGGGGAGGAATAGAGAGG
This sequence comes from Panthera tigris, assembly GCF_018350195.1. Lineage (NCBI taxonomy): Eukaryota > Metazoa > Chordata > Mammalia > Carnivora > Felidae > Panthera > Panthera tigris. The sequence goes on from NW_024962196.1 coordinate 45,736, forward strand.
GAGAGAGGGAGACAGAAACCCAAGCAGGTTCTGTGCTGTCAGTGTGGAGCCCAAAGTGGGGCTTGAACTCAGGAACCATGAAATCAGGACCTGAGCCAAAACCAAGAGTCAGACGCTGAACTGACTGAGCCACCCAGGCGCCCCATCTCTATTTTCTATTTTAAACTTTATTTTGATAGGATATTTAGGTAGAATTTAAAAAGAGAGATAAACATAAAAGAATAAAAATATATGCTGACATTACAAATAATGCTGATAATTCAGAAGACACAGCTGTTTTTAAAGCAAGTTTATTAACTTTAATACTAGATTTAAGTGATTAGAATCCACCACATTACATATTAAAGAGAATTAAACAAATATGATTACTAATATTTCTTTGCTATTTAACACTAATATTAAACTACTAAAGTGTGAAACTAATATTGTTTACCAAAGACTTCCCAACTCATGTTCACTTGAAAAGCATTTGAGTTTCTTCTCATATTTCTCACAGTTTTAAGAATATATAATTCTTAATAAATTTAAGAATATTTAATTTATTTCTCATTTATCTCCACGTCAATTTAAATAAGACCCTTTTAAGGGATTTTATGAATCACGCTGGCAGTACCATGTGGAGGTAGAAAAATACAGCATATAGATAACAAATACATACATACATATGCAGTCATACAGATACAAACAGGGATCTTATAGTTTTACTGTAAATTTTTAACCATGAATCAGGCAACAGAGTAATATAAATCTTACTGGTTTATATAAAATAGTTGACTCTCATCTTACTCCACTTTATATTTTCATCTAAATTGTGTTTCTGGCCAATATGGGACAAGATAAGGTTACCTGTTCGATATGATAGCTAGTGCTTTTTACGTATATTTGTGGAGAAGACTTAAGATTTTATTTTGTCCTGATATGTAATCTTATGAAGGCTGTAGACTACCGTGAATACTGAAGAGACATCTAGTGGCTGTCTGGATGTGTCCACAGTTAGCAGGTGGATAAAATACTCAACATGCAAAAAACAAATAATCCAGTGGAGAAATGGGCAGAAGACATGAATAGAAACTTTTCCAAAGAAGACATCCAGATGGTTAGACACATGAAAAGATGCTCAAGATTACTCATCATCGGATAAATACAAATCCAAACCACAATGAGATACCACCTCACACCAGTCAGAGCGGCTAAAATTAACAACTCTGGAAACAACATATGTCAGGGAGAATGTGGAGAAAGGGGAACCCTCTTGCACTGTCGGTGGGAATGAAAACTGGTGCAGCCACTCTGGAAAGCAATATGGAGGGTCCTCGAAAATTTTAAAAAAAAAAATTATTCCACGACCCAGCACTTGCACTACTAGGAATTTATCTTAAGGGTATAGGAGTGCTGATTCAAAGGGGCACATGCATCCCAATGTTTATAGCAGCACTATCAACAATAGCCAAATTATAGAAAAAGCCCAAATGTTCAACAACTGATGAATGGGTTAAGAAGATGTGGTAAAATATGTATATATATATATATATATATATATATATATATATATACAATGGAATACTACTCAGCATTGAAAAAGAATGAAATCTTGCCATTTGCAACAATGTGGATGAACTGAAGGGTATTATGCTAAGCGAAATAAGTCAGTCAGAGAAAGATAGATATCACATGATTTCTCTCATATGTGGAATTTGAGCAATGTAACAGATGATCATAAGGGAAGGGAAGGAAAAATAAGATAAAAACAGAGAGGGAGGCAAACCATGAGAGACTCTTAAATACAGAGAAAAAACTGAGGGTTGATAGGGGTGGGAGGTGGGAGGTTGGGGAAGATGGGTGATGGGTGATGAGCATTAAGGAAGACACTTGTTTGGATGAGCACTGGTGTTATATTTAAGTGAGGAATCACTGGATTCTACTCCTGAAGCCAAGTCTACACTGTGTTAACTAACTTGAGAATAAAATAAATAAAGGCACTAAGTAATATTAATATGTTAATAGTTGAACTCTAACACCCCATTTAACATCAGTGGACACATCATCTAAGCGAAACATCAACAAGGAAACATTGGTTTTGAATGAAACACGGGAACATATGGACTTAACAGATATATTCAAGACATTCCACCCTAAAACATCAGAATACACATTCTTTTCAAGTTCACAAAGAACATCCTCCAGAATAGATTACATGTTAACCCAAAAAACAAACCACAACAAATTCAAAAAGATCAAAATCATATTCATGCATATTTTCTTGTCGCAATGCTTTGAAACTAGAAGTCAACCACAAGAAAAAAAATGGGAAAGACCGTAAATACATGGAGGTTAAAAAACATGCTACTAAACAATCAATGGGTAAACCAGGAAATCAAAGAAGAAATTTAAAAAATATAAGGAATGCCATTCAGAATGGCTAAAATCAACAACACAAGAAACAACAGGTGTTGGCAAGGATATGGAGAAAAAGGAACACTCGTACACACTCAGTGGGAATGCAAACTGGTGCAGCCACTATGGAAAGTAGTATGGAGGTTCCTCAGAAAGTTAGAAATAGAACTACCCCATGATACAGCAATTTCACTACGCAAAGAATACAAGAACACTAATTCAAAGAGATACATGCACCCCTATGTTGATAGCAGCAATATTTACAATAGCCAAGATATGGAAGCAGCCCAAGTGTCCATCAATTGATGAATATTATTCAGTAATAAAAAAAAAACAATGAAATCTTGCGATTTGCAACAAGTATGGAGCTAGAGAGTACAATGTTAAGTGAAATAATTCAGTAAGGGAAAGAAAAATACCATATGATTTCACTTATATGTGGAATTTGAGAAACAAAACAAGAAAACAAAGGGGAAATAAGAGAGGGACACACAAAGCAAAAAAAGGATTATTAGTTACAGAGAACAAACCGATGGTTACCAGAGGGGAAATGGGTGGGGGATGAGTCAAATAGGTGATGGGTATTAAAGAGTTCACTTGTTTTGATGAGCACAGGGTGATATGTGACATGTTGAATTACCATATTGTATACTTGAAACCAGTATAACACTATATGTTAATTGAAATTAGAATGAAAAGCAACAAGAAAACAAACAAACAAACAAACAAACAAAAAAGAAATAAATGGAACCAAATGAACATTAAAACACAATGTTTAAAAAACTCTGGGATGAAGCAAAAGCAGTTCTAACAGGGAGTTTATAGCAATACAGGCCTAAATCAAGAAGCAAGAAAGGTCTCAAATAAACAGCCTAATCTTAAACCTAAAAGAGATAGAAAAGAAACAACCAACAAAACCTAAAACCAGGGGAGCATGGGTAGCTCTGTCGGTTAAGCATTTGACTCTTGATTTTGGATCAGGTTATGATCTCACATTTGTGAGATTGAGCGTCCATCAGGCTCCACACGGGGCATGGAAACTGCTTAATAGTCTCTGTCTCCCAAGAGACTCTTAATCATAGAGAACAAACTGAGGGATGATGGAGGGAGGTGAGTGGGAGATGGGCTAGATGAGTAATGGGTATTAAGGAGACCATTTGTTGTGATGAGCACTGGGTGTTGTGATGAATCACTGAATTCTATTCCTGAACCAACTAACTAAACTTTATATTAAAAAATTTAAAAGAGGGAATTAAAAAACACTGTGTAAGTTTAAGGTATACAATGTGATGATGATACACATATATATTGTGAAATTATTAGTATAGTAAGGTTAGTTAACCCATCCTTCACTTCACACTGTTACTGTTTTATTGTTGTTATGTGAGCACATGAAAGGTCTCTTCTCGTAGCAACTTCCAAGTATACAATCCAGTATGTTAACTATAGTGACCATGCTGTACAGTAGATCCCCAGAACTCATTCACCTTATATTGATGAGGTGATTCTTGAACAATTCTTGAACAATTGGGTTTGAACTGCATGGATCCACTCTACATGGATTTTTTCTTTCAATAAATATGATACAGAACTGTAAAAAAAAAGTTTTCTCTCTCCCTCTATCTCTGTTCCTCCCCCACTCATACTCTCTGTCCCTCAAAAAAGAACCTTGAAATCATCAAAAGGAAGGAAGCAATAAACATTAAAGCAGAAATAAATGATATAAAAACAAACAAACAAAAAGGTAGAACAAATCAATGGAGACAGAAGGTGGTTCTTTCAAAAAAAAAAGCAAAAATCAAATTTATAAGCCTCTGGCCACACTTACTAAGAAATATAAGCAAAAGGGCTCAAATAAATAAAATCACAAATGAGAGAGGAGACATAAAAAAACAACACCACAGGAATACAAACCGTTACAAGAGAATATTACGAAAAACTACATGCCAACAAATTGCACAACTTAGAAGAAATGGATAAATTCCTGGAAACATATAAACTACCAAAAATGAAACAGGAAGAAATAAAAAGTTTGAACAGACTGATAACTAGCAAGAAAATTGATACAGTAATAAAAAAACTCCCAACAAACCAAAGTACAGGAGCAGATGTCTTCACAGGCAAATTTTACCAAACATTTAAAGAAGAGTCACTACCTATTCTTCCCAGACTATTCCAAAAATTAGGAAAGGGAGGAAATATTCCAAATTCATTCTATGAGGACAGCATTATCCTGATACTAAAAGGGGATAAAGACAATACTAAAATATAGAAAGATAGGACAATATCCCTAATGAATATAGATGCAAAACTTCTCAATAAAATAGTAGCAAATTGAATTCAACGATCATTAAAAAAAATCATTCACCATGATCAGGTGTGTTTTATTACTGAGTTGCCAGAGCGGTTTAATATTCACAAATCAATCAACATGATACATTATATAAATAAGAGAAAGATAAGAACCATATGATCATTTCAACATATGCAGAAAAAGCATTTGACAAAGTAAAACATCCATTCATGATAAAAACCCCGCAACAAAGTAGGTTTAGAGAGAACATACCTCAAAATGATAAGGACCACATCTGAAAAACCCACAGCTAACATCATCCTCAATGGGGAAAAACTGAGAGGTATTTCTCTAAGGTCAGAAATAAGACAAAGATGTCCACTCTCACCACTTTTATTCAAAATAGTACTGGAAGTCCTAGCCACAGTAATCAGACAACAAAAAGAAATAAAAGGCATCCAAATCAGTATGAAGTAAAACTGTCACTATTTGCAGATGACATGATACTGTATATAGAAAACCTGAAAGACTCCACCAAAAGAACTTCTGTAAATTATAAACGAATTCAGTACTGTTGCAGGTACAAAATCAAAGTACAGAAATCTGTTTCATTTCTATACACCAATAATGAAGTCACAGAAAGAGAAATTAGGAAACATTATGTGGAATTAACAAAAAAAAAAACCTAACAAAGGAAAATGAAAGAGAGACAAAGAAACATTCATGACTATAGAAAGCAAACTGATGGTTACTGGAGGGGAGGTGGGTGGGATAATGGGTGAAATAGGTGATGAAGATTAAAGAGTACACTTATCATGATAAGCACTGAGTAATGTATAGAATTGTTCCACCACTATATTGTGCACCTGAAACTAATAAAACACTATATTAACTATATTGGAGCTAAAAACTTAATAAAAATATTCTTCAGGGATATTAAAAAAAATAATGGGTATTCTGTTTTTGGGTGAAATGTTATGAATATATCTGTTAGATCCATCTGGTACAATGTGTCATTCAAGGCCGCCATTTCTTTGTTATTTTCCTGTCTGGATGATCTACCCATTGATGTAAGTTTGGTGTCAAAGTTCCATACTATTACTGTATGACTATACATTTCTTCCTTCATATGTGTTAATAGTTGCTTTATGTATTTGGCTCTCCCAACTGGGTGCATAAATATTTACAACTGTCATATCTTCTTGTTTGACTGTTCTGTTTATCGTTACTTGTCTTTGTTTCTTGTTACAGTATTTGTTTTAAAGTCTATTTTTCCAAAAACAAATAATAAAGTCTATTTTTCCAATATTGCTACCCCAGCTTTCTTCTCACCTCCATTTGCATGATAAATGTTTTTCTATCATTTCAATTTCAGTCTTCATGTGTCCTTAGGTCTAAAGCAAATCTGTTGAAGGCAGGATATAGACGGGTCTTGGTTTTTTATGCATTTACTCACATTATGTCTTTTAGTGGAAGCATTTCATCCATATACATTCAAAGTAATTATTTATAGGTATGTACTTATTGTTTTATGTCTTTTTTTGGCTCTCTGTTCCTTTCTTCTCTTACTCTCTTCTCATGTGATTTTACATGGTTTTTGTAGTGAATATGCTTGACATCCATTTCCTTTATTTTTTGCATATCTGTGACAAGTCTTTTATTTGTCGCTGCCATTGGGTTTATATATAGCATTCCATGCATACAGTAATCTATATTAAGTTGATGGCCACTTAAGTTTGAACAATTCTAAATGCACTAAATTTTTAAAACTGTCCCCTACATTTTATGTATATGTGTTCACGTTAACATTTTTATATTATAAATACTGTCACAGATTTTGAGTCTGGAGTTCTCTCTTGTCCAGCAAGGGAGTAGACGCAGAATTAAATGTAAGAGAGGCTAATGTCTGGGAGGAGACAAGAGCCTTGAGTAAGGGTTCTTGCTCCATTTTTATTAAGATCAGAAGGCTTACAAACGTGATGAACATGCAGAAAAAGACAATGAAACAGTGATGATTAACTCGTGTGTGAGAGAAAGGGGGTTTCGAAGATACGGTGTTAGGGGTTTGGGTCAATATAAAACAAAATCCTCAGGCTGAGCAGATGGCTGTTTATTGCAGGCACCAGGTGCCACGTCTATCTCAACTTGCCTAGGAGATAAGACAGAGCATGCTACATCAAGGTCAACAAGGCAGTTTTTTTTTTTTTTTTTTTTTTTTTTGCTAATTAGCTCCACTCTGGGCGATTTCGCCTTGCTGTGGCCATCTATAGCCCTATTTACCTGTTTGCCTATTCTGGATGCTCCATCTTGTGAAAGCAGCTTTCTGCTTTTGTCCTGTGTTGGAGGCACTTACACCGTTTATGTATCCTGGACGCTTTCATCCTGTGGCTTCCCATTCCTATGGATTTGTCCTAAGCCTTCTTCACCCATTGATGCAAGTTCACAGAATGGCTAAACTTATTTCCCACAGAATACCTGGACTGATTTTTATAAATATACTTAATTTTGCTGATTTTGTGCTTATTTTTTTATTCCTCCTTATCAATTTTCATTTCCACTCAGATTACCCTTTAACATTTTTGTAAGGCTGGTATGAATTCCTTTAACTTTGTTTAGGAAAAATTTAAATCTCTCCTTCTGTTCTGAATGATAGCCTTGCTTGATAGAGTATTCTGGTTGCCGTTTTGTTTTGTTTTGTTTTGTTTTGTTTTGTTTTGTTTCCTTTCAGCGATTTGAATATGCCAAGTCACTCCTTTCTGGCTTGCAAAGTTTCTGCTGAGAAATCTGCTGATAGCCCTCTGGATTTCCCTTGTATTCAACTGTTTACTTTTCTCTTTCTGCTTTTAGAATTCTCTGTGGCTACTTTTTGCCGTTTTACATATCTGTCTTGGTGTGGAGATCCTTGGGTGATTTTCTTGGGGGGCTCTCATTTCTTCCTGGATCTGGACGTCTGTTATCTTCCCAGATTAGGGAAATATTCAGCTATTATTTCTTCAAATGAATTTTATGCCCACTTTCTATTTCTTCTTCTAGGATTGGTATAATATGAATGTTACACTTTATTGTGTCACTGAGTCCCCTTAATCTATTTTATTATTCTTTATTTCTCTTTCCTCTTCAACTTGATTGCTTTTCATTATTCTGTCCTCCAAGTACCTGATCTTTTCTGCTTCCTCTTGTCTACTATTTATTCCTTCCAGTGTATTTTAAATTTCAGTTATTGAGTTCTTAATTTCTGCTTGGTTCTTTTGTTTTGTTTTCTATCTCTTTGTTGAGGATCTTACTGAGGTCCTTCCCTCCTTTCTGAAGTCCAGTGAATATCTTTATGACCATTACCTTAAATTCTCTATCAAGCATATTACTTGTTTTATTTAGCTCTCCTGCTTTAATTTTGCCTTGCTCTTTCATTTGGGACCTGTTCACCTATCTCCTCATTTTGTTTAACTCTCCCTCTATTTCTATATAGTAGGAAGTTCAGCTATGTCTTCTGCACTTGATAGTAATGGCCATGTGAAGAAGAAGTCCTGTAGTGCTCTGCAGTGCAATGTCCCCTGCTCATGACAACCTGGTACTTTAGGGATGTCTCCTTTGTGCACTGTGTGTGCCCCACTGTCCAGCCATCTGCAATGCCTCCTTTGGCTTGTTGTGGGAAAGGTTATTTTCTGTTGCTAATGGGCCAGTGTAAGGCAGCTTTTAGCTTGTGTTAGGTTAGACTTGGTGTTTTCCAGAGCTGCAATGGCACCAAACTGAAGCGTGCTCTCCCTGTGTTGTCCCTTGAGAAGCTTTCATTGGTGGGTGGGGCCTGACGTCAGAAGATATTTTGCCCCCAACCCACTGCTGAGGCTGCAAACTATTCTGTGTGGTTTACTTCCCCTCTCCTCTGGTCAGGAGTCACTTTGGTGTGGTTCTTGCCCTTTTGGGGCTCGTTGCACATGGCCATGCTTGTGGTGCCACTTTGATGGACACCTGTCAAGAGCATGTGGGATAGGGTGGGTCTTCAAGAGAACATGAGGGCAGGGTGCATGATGCCATCAAGGTCCATGTAGGTGGGGACCTGCAGCCAATCTGGAAAACACCTGCTGGGGTTGGACTGCAGGGGGTAGATACACAGAAGGGCATAGGGGCATGGTACGCTGTTAGCAAGCTAGGTGGAGATTGTTCTGCCCTGGTTCACGCAGGTGTCCAGGTATCTAGGCTGGGGGTGGGGAAGGGAAATGGTGCCAACTAGCTCTTTTGTTCTGACAAAGTCTCCTGAAGATTCCTGCCCTTTTCAGCACACACTCTGAGATTGGTAAACAGATCTCCCTCTCATATATCACAGGTATTTTTCAAACTGATGCTTCTATGCTGTATCTAGGGAGAATGATTATTGTGCTATCTCTTTCACCGTGGCAACTCAATTTCTCATCAACTTCTACCTCTCCCAGAGACAAGCTGGCTGATTTTTAAAGTTCCAGGTGTTCAGCCCCACTGACTAAAAACTTGTTAAGTTATGTCACTCTGGTTTTCAAAGCCAAATGTTATGTGGATTCATTTTCCTAGTGTGCATCCTCCATGCTGGGGGTGACTTGTGTGGGGTCTGCTCCTCTCCCCTCCCCATGGCTGAGACCTCCCTCCTCCTTTCAGACAATCCAATGGGACAGTTTGTCTCCCAACTACATCTCAGCCCTTACTACCCCTTTCGATGTGGCCTCTTCTCTGCATTTAGCTGTGGAGAGTCTGTTCTTCCAGTGTTTTGGTCATTTTCTGCATTATTTATACTGATGTGGGTATTTAGGTGTATCATGGGATGGGATGAGCCTAGGATCTTCCTACTTCAGCATCTTCCCCGGAAGTTCTAATTTTCATAAATGCTTTTAATTGACATACCTTATTTCTTTAATACAGAACATTTTACAAGTGGAATTTTACAAAAAACAAGCACATCAACCATCATGATCAGGAAAAAAATTATCTATATGAATAAGGCATATCATAGGATAGATAGACAGCATGGAAATATTGACAGTAAAGGGAGGAGAATGTTCTGGAACTTTAATTCTTTTTCAGATTTTACCCTTTATCTCTCCCACACGCACTTCCCTGATATTTCCACACTACAAAAAAATGAGTAGAAGGCCATTTGTAGGAAAAAAAGTTATATTTTGACACCAATTTTAGTAGCATTTTGTATTTGGAGTTATTACGAAACATTTACTAAAAATTCAGTTTATTAGCTAGTAGTCATATAGAACTAAGAGAGCAATGAGACACAAAATTTATTGGGACCTTAATGGACTTATAGAAATTCAAAGTTACACAGCAGGGACTGGGTGGCACAAAAGAACATTGATTGGCTGCTGCAGGACCATCTCACAGGGTTTATTTGCCCTGGTGAGTTCATTAGGATCCAGGCCATGGCCTTCAATCTTAGACGTCTACAGTCTGATCTTGGTTATGTCCCATAATTCATTCAAATTCAGGAGGTGACATTATGCTGATTATCACAAGACTGAAAGATATAAACAAAGAAGGTCAATTAATTAACTCATACCGAGAAATGCAAGTATCATACGGGTCAGATATGACTGTTGAGAAGATAACACCCCGCTTTCCCTTCTAGGTGAGTTACAAGAAAATCAGAACTACTAGAGCATTTCTTCATAAACATAAAATCAAAGTCATATGATGCTGATAACTGGCATCTTGCTTTATGTCTGAAGAGTCTGACTGCACAATGATTTATCTGTCACATAGACCAGATGTTTCATCATCTTAGGAATTTTTTTTTTCCCTAAGAAAAGTGCTGGGAAGTCTATTTCTGTGTTTCTTGTTTTTCTAGGCTTCTTTAACTGATCAACTGGCCCCAATGTTGACCCCTTTAGCCCTCAACACATTTTTATGTTCTTTAGAAGATCTGTATTTATTTATTCATACAAATGATAAATGGATATAATGGAACTATAAATAATCCAAACAACACAGACAAAACTCTTGCCACCAAACTTTTGCCTTTCTTCAGTCCTCCTATATCCAGAAGAAAACACAAGTATCGGTACTTTCGAGACATTTTTCTATGCATTTAAATGTACACACAGATAGTATTTACACTAATGTAAACTTTTAGATAAGAGGCTTTGATAAATTATTAGATCATACGATACATACTATTCTCCTAATTGTTTAGATCCAATTAATAATGTCTCAATGATTTTTCTTTCTTTTTTTAACGTTTATTCATTTTTGAGAGACAGAGCATGAGTGGGGTAGGGGCAGAGAAAAAGAGAGAGACACAGAATCTGAAGCAGGCTTCAGGCTCTGAGCTGTCAGCACAGAGACTGACACAGGGCTTGAACTCACGAACTCTGAGATTATGACCTGAGCCAAAGTCCGATTCAACCAACTGAGCCACCCAGGCACCCACAACGAATTTTCTATATCAAAACAGAACTTTCCCATTTTTTTCAACTGCTTCATGATATTCCATTGTATGAAAGAATAATTTTTTTTTCAATATATG
>NC_010642.1:0-16990 GCF_018350195.1 Panthera tigris
GGGTTAATGACTAATCAGCCCATGATCACACATAACTGTGGTGTCATGCATTTGGTATTTTTAATTTTTAGGGGGTCGAACTTGCTATGACTCAGCTATGACCTAAAGGTCCCGACTCAGTCAAATATAATGTAGCTGGACTTATTCTCTATGCGGGGGTTCCACACGTACAACAAACAAGGTGTTATTCAGTCAATGGTCACAGGACATATACTTAAATTCCTATTGTTCCACAGGACACGGCATGCGCGCACCCACGTATACGCGTACACGTATACACGTATACACGTACACACGTACACACGTACACACGTACACACGTACACACGTATACACGTATACACGTATACACGTATACACGTATACACGTATACACGTATACACGTATACACGTATACACGTATACACGTACACACGTACACACGTACACACGTACACACGTATACACGTATACACGTATACACGTATACACGTATACGCGTACACGTACACACGTACACACGTACACACGTACACACGTACACACGTACACACGTACACACGTACACACGTACACACGTACACACGTACACACGTACACACGTACACACGTACACACGTATACACGTATACACGTATACACGTATACACATGCAAACTTTTTTGATTTAGTAAATAATTAGCTTAACCAAACCCCCCTTACCCCCCGTTAATCTTATTTATTATAGTACGTGTTTATTTCTGTCTTGCCAAACCCCAAAAACAAGACTAAACCCGTATCTAGGCACAAGGCCTAAGATTAACGTTTACAAACTCTACCAACCCCATCATTACCAATTATTAATACTAAATCATAACTTCGTTCGCAGTTATCTATAGATACGACAACCCGATCTCTAATTCGTCCCTATCGAACAATATTTACATACCCAACAACCCTATGTCTTGGTTAATGTAGCTTAAATATATTAAAGCAAGGCACTGAAAATGCCTAGATGGGCCGCCAGGCTCCATAAACATAAAGGTTTGGTCCTAGCCTTTCCATTAGTTGTTAATAAAATTACACATGCAAGCCTCCGCATCCCGGTGAAAATGCCCTCTAAATCACCCAGTGATCCAAAGGAGCCGGTATCAAGTACACAACCATTGTAGCTCATGACACCTTGCTCAGCCACACCCCCACGGGACACAGCAGTGATAAAAATTAAGCCATGAATGAAAGTTCGACTAAGCTATATTAAATTAGGGTTGGTAAATTTCGTGCCAGCCACCGCGGTCATACGATTAACCCAAACTAATAGACCCACGGCGTAAAGCGTGTTACAGAAAAAAGTATACTAAAGTTAAGCCTTAACTAGGCTGTAAAAAGCCACAGTTAACGTAAAAATACAGCACGAAAGTAACTTTAATATTTCTGACCACACGATAGCTAAGACCCAAACTGGGATTAGATACCCCACTATGCTTAGCCCTAAACCTAGATAGTTAACCCAAACAAAACTATCCGCCAGAGAACTACTAGCAACAGCTTAAAACTCAAAGGACTTGGCGGTGCTTTATATCCCTCTAGAGGAGCCTGTTCCATAATCGATAAACCCCGATAAACCTCACCATCTCTTGCTAATTCAGCCTATATACCGCCATCTTCAGCAAACCCTAAAAAGGAAGAAAAGTAAGCACAAGTATCTTAACATAAAAAAGTTAGGTCAAGGTGTAGCCCATGAGATGGGGAAGTAATGGGCTACATTTTCTATAACTAGAACATCCACGAAAATCCTTATGAAATTAAGTATTAAAGGAGGATTTAGTAGTAAATTCGAGAATAGAGAGCTCGATTGAATCGGGCCATGAAGCACGCACACACCGCCCGTCACCCTCCTCAAGTGATTAGACCCCAAAGAAACCTATTCAAACCACTACACCCACAAGAGGAGACAAGTCGTAACAAGGTAAGCATACTGGAAAGTGTGCTTGGATAACAAGATGTAGCTTAAACAAAGCATCTGGCCTACACCCAGAAGATTTCATATTAAACTGACCATCTTGAGCTAGAGCTAGCCCAACTACCCATAAACACAACTAACATTAGAAAGTAAAACAAAACATTTAGTTACTCTAAAAAGTATAGGAGATAGAAATTTAACTCGGCGCTATAGAAAAAGTACCGCAAGGGAATGATGAAAGAAAAAACTAAAAGCACTATACAGCAAAGATTACCCCTTGTACCTTTTGCATAATGAATTAGCTAGAATAACCTAACAAAGAGAACTTCAGCTAGGCCCCCCGAAACCAGACGAGCTACCCATAAACAATCTATTACAGGATGAACTCGTCTATGTTGCAAAATAGTGAGAAGATTTATGGGTAGAGGTGAAAAGCCTAACGAGCCTGGTGATAGCTGGTTGCCCAGAACAGAATCTTAGTTCAGCTTTAAACTTACCTCAAAAACCCTAAAATTCCAATGTAAGTTTAAAATATAGTCTAAAAAGGTACAGCTTTTTAGAATCTAGGATACAGCCTTAATTAGAGAGTAAGCATATAACACAAACCATAGTTGGCCTAAAAGCAGCCACCAATTAAGAAAGCGTTCAAGCTCAACAATCAAAACATCTCAATGTCAAAAAACGCAACCAACTCCTAATCTAAAACTGGGCTAATCTATTTAACAATAGAAGCAATAATGCTAATATGAGTAACAAGAAATACTTCTCCCGCGCATAAGCTTATATCAGAACGGATAACCACTGATAGTTAACAACAAGATATATATAACCTAACTACAAGCAAAATATCAGACTAATTGTTAACCCAACACAGGCATGCAATTTAGGGAAAGATTAAAAGAAGTAAAAGGAACTCGGCAAACACAAGCCCCGCCTGTTTACCAAAAACATCACCTCTAGCATTTCCAGTATTAGAGGCACTGCCTGCCCAGTGACATTAGTTAAACGGCCGCGGTATCCTGACCGTGCAAAGGTAGCATAATCATTTGTTCCTTAAATAGGGACTTGTATGAATGGCCACACGAGGGCTTTACTGTCTCTTACTTCCAATCCGTGAAATTGACCTTCCCGTGAAGAGGCGGGAATACGACAATAAGACGAGAAGACCCTGTGGAGCTTTAATTAATCGACCCAAAGAGACCTTAATAACCAACCGACAGGAACAACAGACCTCTGCCATGGGCCGACAATTTAGGTTGGGGTGACCTCGGAGAATAAAACAACCTCCGAGTGATTTAAATCTAGACTGACCAGTCGAAAGTATTACATCACTTATTGATCCAAAGCTTGATCAACGGAACAAGTTACCCCAGGGATAACAGCGCAATCCTATTTCAGAGTCCATATCGACAATAGGGTTTACGACCTCGATGTTGGATCAGGACATCCCGATGGTGCAGCAGCTATCAAAGGTTCGTTTGTTCAACGATTAAAGTCCTACGTGATCTGAGTTCAGACCGGAGTAATCCAGGTCGGTTTCTATCTATTAAATAATTTCTCCCAGTACGAAAGGACAAGAGAAATAAGGCCCACTTTACCAAAGCGCCTTTAACCAAATAGATGATATAATCTCAATCTAAACAGTTTATCTAAACATATCACCCGTAGAGCTCGGGTTTGTTAGGGTGGCAGAGCCCGGCAATTGCATAAAACTTAAGCTTTTACTATCAGAGGTTCAACTCCTCTCCCTAACAGCATGTTTATAATCAATATTCTCTCATTAATTATCCCTATTCTCTTCGCCGTAGCCTTCCTAACCCTAGTTGAACGTAAAGTACTGGGCTACATACAACTCCGTAAAGGACCAAACGTCGTAGGACCATACGGCCTACTTCAGCCTATTGCAGACGCCATGAAACTCTTCACTAAAGAACCCCTCCGACCCCTCACATCCTCCACATTCATATTCATCACAGCACCCATCCTAGCTCTTACACTAGCCCTAACCATATGAATCCCACTGCCCATACCATACCCACTCATTAACATAAACTTAGGAGTGCTATTTATACTAGCTATGTCCAGCCTAGCTGTTTACTCCATTCTATGATCAGGATGGGCTTCAAACTCAAAATATGCCCTAATCGGAGCCCTACGAGCCGTAGCCCAAACAATCTCATATGAAGTCACATTAGCTATCATTCTCTTATCAGTACTACTAATAAATGGATCCTTCACATTAGCTGCACTAATTACCACCCAAGAATACATCTGGCTCATCATCCCTGCATGACCCCTAGCCATAATATGATTCATCTCCACACTAGCAGAAACCAACCGAGCTCCATTTGATCTAACAGAAGGAGAATCAGAACTCGTTTCCGGATTCAACGTAGAATACGCAGCAGGCCCCTTTGCCCTATTTTTTCTAGCAGAATACGCTAATATTATCATAATAAACATCCTCACAACAATCTTATTTTTCGGAGCATTCCATAATCCCTATATACCAGAACTATATACTATCAACTTCACTGTAAAAACCCTAATTCTAACAACCACCTTCCTATGGATCCGAGCATCTTATCCACGATTCCGATATGACCAATTAATGCACCTCCTATGAAAAAACTTCCTACCCCTTACTCTAGCCCTATGCATATGACACGTCTCCCTACCCATCATTACAGCAAGCATTCCACCCCAAACATAAGAAATATGTCTGACAAAAGAATTACTTTGATAGAGTAAAACATAGAGGTTTAAGCCCTCTTATTTCTAGAATTATAGGAATCGAACCTAATCCTAAGAATCCAAAAATCTTCGTGCTACCAATATTACACCACATTCTAAGTAAGGTCAGCTAAATAAGCTATCGGGCCCATACCCCGAAAATGTTGGTTTACACCCTTCCCATACTAATCAAACCCCCTATCCTCACCATCATTATACTAACCGTTATCTCAGGAACTATAATCGTAATAACAACTTCTCACTGACTTATAGTCTGAATTGGCTTCGAAATAAACCTATTAGCTATTATTCCCATCCTCATGAAAAAATATAACCCACGAGCCATAGAAGCAGCCACAAAATACTTCCTGACACAAGCAACCGCTTCAATACTCCTAATAATAGGAATTATCATCAACCTGCTGCACTCAGGACAATGAACCGTATCAAAAGACCTCAACCCCATGGCATCCATTATAATAACAACCGCCTTAGCAGTAAAACTAGGACTAGCCCCATTCCACTTCTGAGTGCCCGAAGTTACACAAGGAATCTCCTTGTCTTCAGGCCTGATCCTACTCACATGACAAAAAATCGCACCACTATCAATTCTTTACCAAATTTCACCCACCATTAACCCCAACCTACTCCTAGCAATAGCCATTATATCAGTTATAATCGGAGGCTGAGGGGGACTTAACCAAACCCAGCTACGAAAAATCATAGCATACTCCTCAATCGCCCATATAGGTTGAATAACAGCCATCATAATATATAGCCCCACAATAATAATTTTAAACCTGACTATCTATATCATTATAACACTAACCACTTTCATGTTACTCATATACAACTCCACCACAACAACATTATCCTTATCACAAACATGAAACAAAACGCCCCTGATCACCTCACTTATCCTACTGCTAATAATGTCTCTGGGCGGCCTCCCCCCACTCTCTGGCTTCATCCCAAAATGAATAATCATTCAAAAACTAACCAAAAATGAAATAATCATAATACCCACACTACTAGCCATAACAGCACTACTTAACCTGTACTTCTACATACGACTAACATATACCACTGCACTAACTATATTCCCCTCAAACAACTGTATAAAAATAAAATGACGGTTCAAATGCACAAAAAAAATAATCTTTTTACCCCCCTTAATCGTAATGTCCACCATGCTACTCCCACTCACACCAATACTATCCGTCCTAGATTAGAAAGTTTAGGTTAAACTAGACCAAGAGCCTTCAAAGCTCTAAGTAAGCCCTATAGAATTAACTTCTGCATACCTATTAACTCTAAGGACTGGAAGAATCTATCTTACATCAATTGACTGCAAATCAAACACTTTAATTAAGCTAAGCCCTTACTAGATTGGTGGGCCCTAACCCCACGAAATTTTAGTTAACAGCTAAATACCCTAATCAACTGGCTTCAATCTACTTCTCCCGCCGCCTGGAAAAAAAAGGCGGGAGAAGCCCCGGCAGCGTCAAGCTGCTTCTTTGAATTTGCAATTCAATATGACATTCACTACAGGACTTGGTAAAAAGAGGGTTAGAACCTCCTGTCTTTAGATTTACAGTCTAATGCTTACTCAGCCATTTTACCTATGTTCATAAACCGCTGACTATTTTCAACCAATCACAAGGATATTGGAACTCTTTACCTTTTATTTGGCGCCTGGGCTGGTATAGTGGGGACTGCCCTCAGTCTCCTAATTCGAGCCGAACTGGGTCAACCTGGCACACTACTAGGAGATGACCAAATTTATAATGTAGTAGTTACTGCCCATGCCTTTGTGATAATCTTTTTTATAGTAATGCCTATTATAATTGGAGGATTCGGAAACTGGCTAGTTCCGTTAATAATCGGAGCCCCCGATATGGCATTCCCTCGAATGAATAACATAAGCTTCTGACTCCTTCCCCCATCCTTCCTACTTCTGCTCGCATCGTCTATGGTAGAAGCTGGGGCAGGAACTGGGTGGACAGTATACCCACCCCTAGCTGGCAACCTAGCCCATGCAGGAGCATCCGTGGATCTAACTATTTTTTCACTACACCTAGCAGGCGTCTCCTCAATCTTAGGTGCTATTAATTTTATTACTACTATTATTAATATAAAACCGCCCGCTATGTCCCAATACCAAACACCCCTGTTTGTTTGATCGGTTCTAATTACTGCTGTGTTGCTACTTCTATCACTGCCAGTTTTAGCAGCAGGCATCACCATGCTACTGACAGATCGAAATCTAAATACCACATTTTTTGATCCTGCCGGGGGAGGAGACCCCATCTTATATCAACACCTATTCTGATTCTTCGGTCACCCAGAAGTCTATATCTTAATCCTGCCCGGGTTTGGAATAATTTCACATATTGTCACCTACTACTCAGGCAAAAAAGAACCTTTTGGCTACATGGGGATAGTCTGAGCCATAATGTCAATTGGCTTTCTGGGCTTTATCGTATGGGCCCATCACATGTTTACTGTAGGGATAGATGTGGATACACGAGCATACTTTACGTCAGCTACTATAATTATCGCTATTCCTACTGGGGTAAAAGTATTTAGCTGATTGGCCACTCTTCACGGGGGTAATATTAAATGGTCTCCCGCTATACTATGGGCTTTGGGATTCATTTTCCTATTCACCGTAGGGGGCTTAACAGGAATTGTACTAGCAAACTCCTCATTGGATATTGTCCTTCACGACACATACTACGTAGTAGCCCACTTCCACTACGTCTTGTCAATAGGAGCAGTATTTGCTATTATAGGGGGCTTCGTTCACTGATTCCCCTTATTCTCAGGGTATACTCTTGATAATACTTGGGCAAAAGTTCATTTTACGATCATGTTCGTAGGTGTCAATATAACGTTTTTCCCTCAGCATTTCCTAGGCCTGTCTGGGATGCCTCGACGTTATTCTGACTATCCAGACGCGTATACAACTTGAAACACAATCTCCTCAATAGGCTCTTTTATTTCACTAACAGCAGTAATATTAATAGTCTTTATAATGTGAGAAGCTTTCGCATCAAAGCGAGAAGTAGCCACAGTGGAACTAACCACAACTAATCTCGAATGACTTCACGGATGTCCTCCTCCGTATCACACATTTGAAGAGCCAGCCTACGTGCTGTTAAAATAAGAAAGGAAGGAATCGAACCTCCTTAGACTGGTTTCAAGCCAATACCATAACCACTATGTCTTTCTCAATTAAGAAGTATTAGTAAAATAATTACATAACTTTGTCAAAGTTAAATTATAGGTTTAAGCCCTATGTGCTTCCATGGCATACCCCTTCCAACTAGGTTTTCAAGATGCTACATCCCCCATTATAGAAGAGCTTTTACACTTCCATGATCATACATTAATAATTGTATTCCTAATTAGCTCCCTAGTCCTCTACATTATCTCATTAATACTGACAACTAAACTTACGCATACAAGCACAATAGATGCCCAAGAAGTAGAAACTATCTGAACCATTTTACCAGCCATCATCTTAATTCTCATTGCCCTGCCTTCCTTACGAATTCTCTATATAATAGATGAGATTAATAATCCCTCCCTCACTGTAAAGACTATAGGACATCAGTGATACTGAAGTTATGAGTACACCGACTATGAGGACCTAAGCTTCGACTCCTACATAATCCCCACTCAAGAGTTAAAGCCCGGAGAGCTCCGACTACTAGAAGTTGATAACCGAGTAGTGTTGCCAATAGAAGTGACTATTCGCATGTTAGTCTCATCAGAGGACGTACTGCACTCGTGAGCCATCCCATCCCTGGGCCTAAAAACTGACGCTATCCCAGGCCGACTAAACCAAACAACCCTAATAGGCACACGGCCTGGGCTATATTATGGTCAGTGCTCAGAAATCTGCGGCTCAAATCACAGTTTTATGCCCATTGTCCTTGAACTAGTCCCGCTGTCATATTTCGAAAAATGATCTGCATCTATGCTGTAATTTCACTAAGAAGCTAAATTAGCGTTAACCTTTTAAGTTAAAAACTGGGAGTTCAAACCTCCCCTTAGTGACATGCCACAGTTAGACACATCAACCTGATTTATTACTATTATTTCAATAATCATGACACTGTTCGTTATATTTCAACTAAAAATCTCAAAACATCTGTACCCATCAAGCCCAGAACCCAAATCTACAGCTGCATTAAAACAGCCGAGTCCCTGAGAAAAAAAATGAACGAAAATCTATTCACCTCTTTTACTACCCCAACAATAATAGGACTGCCTGTTGTTGTGTTAATCGTTATGTTCCCCAGCATTCTATTTCCCTCGCCTAACCGACTAATTAATAACCGCCTAGTCTCACTCCAACAATGATTAGTACAACTTACATTAAAGCAAATACTGATTACCCACAATTACAAAGGACAAACCTGGGCCCTAATACTTATGTCTCTCATTTTATTTATTGGGTCAACAAATCTGCTAGGTCTACTACCTCACTCATTTACTCCAACTACCCAATTATCAATAAACCTAGGCATAGCCATCCCCTTGTGAGCCGGCACCGTAATCACTGGATTCCGTCACAAAACTAAAGCATCCTTGGCCCACTTTCTACCACAAGGAACACCAGTCCCCTTAATCCCTATGCTCGTAATTATCGAAACTATCAGCCTTTTTATCCAGCCCGTAGCCCTAGCCGTACGACTCACAGCTAATATTACTGCAGGCCATTTATTAATACACCTAATCGGAGGAGCTGCTTTAGCCCTAACAAATATTAGTGCCCCTACTGCTTTAATTACCTTTATCATCCTCATCCTACTGACAATTCTTGAATTCGCTGTAGCTCTAATCCAAGCCTATGTTTTTACCCTACTTGTGAGCCTGTATTTACATGATAATACTTAATGACCCACCAAACCCACGCATATCACATGGTTAATCCCAGCCCATGGCCACTTACAGGGGCCCTTTCGGCCCTACTAATAACCTCAGGCCTGGCTATATGATTTCACTATAACTCAATACTACTATTAACTCTAGGAATAACCACTAACCTATTGACTATATACCAATGGTGACGAGACATCATTCGGGAGAGCACATTCCAAGGCCACCACACACCCATTGTTCAAAAAGGCCTCCGATACGGAATAATCCTTTTCATCATCTCAGAAGTATTCTTCTTCGCAGGTTTTTTCTGGGCCTTCTATCACTCAAGCCTGGCCCCGACCCCCGAATTGGGAGGATGCTGGCCACCAACAGGTATTATTCCCCTAAACCCCCTAGAAGTCCCACTACTCAATACTTCTGTGCTCTTAGCTTCCGGAGTGTCAATCACCTGAGCCCATCATAGCCTAATAGAAGGAAATCGAAAACACATGCTCCAAGCACTATTTATTACAATCTCCCTAGGAGTCTATTTTACCCTCCTCCAAGCCTCTGAGTACTATGAAACATCATTTACAATCTCGGACGGAGTTTATGGGTCCACCTTTTTCATAGCCACAGGGTTCCACGGACTACACGTAATTATTGGCTCTACCTTCCTAATCGTATGTTTCTTGCGCCAACTAAAATACCACTTCACATCGAGCCACCATTTTGGATTCGAAGCCGCTGCTTGATATTGACATTTCGTAGACGTGGTTTGACTGTTCTTATACGTTTCCATTTATTGATGAGGATCCTATTCCCTTAGTATCAACAAGTACAGTTGACTTCCAATCAACCAGTTTCGGTATAATCCGAAAGGGAATAATAAACATAATACTCGCTCTACTCACCAACACACTTCTATCCACACTACTTGTACTCATCGCGTTCTGACTACCCCAACTAAACACCTATGCAGAAAAAGCAAGTCCTTATGAATGTGGATTTGACCCCATAGGATCCGCTCGCCTGCCCTTCTCCATAAAATTCTTCCTAGTAGCTATCACATTCTTGCTATTCGACCTAGAAATTGCACTACTGCTCCCTCTTCCCTGAGCCTCACAAACAAACAAACTGTCAACCATGCTTATCACAGCCCTTCTACTAATCTCCCTATTAGCCGCAAGCCTAGCCTACGAGTGAACCCAAAAAGGATTAGAATGAACTGAATATGATAATTAGTTTAAACTAAAACAAATGATTTCGACTCATTAGATTGTAGCTTACCCTATAATTATCAAATGTCCATAGTCTATGTTAACATCTTCCTGGCTTTCATCGTATCACTCATAGGACTATTAATGTACCGATCCCACTTAATATCCTCCCTTCTATGCCTAGAAGGCATAATACTATCCCTATTTATTATGATAACCATGGCAGTTCTAAACAATCACTTTACACTAGCTAGCATGACCCCCATTATCCTGCTAGTATTTGCAGCCTGCGAGGCAGCACTGGGCTTGTCCCTACTAGTAATGGTATCAAATACATATGGTACCGACTATGTACAAAACCTAAACCTCTTGCAATGCTAAAAATTATTATCCCCACTGCCATACTCATACCAATAACATGATTATCAAAACCCAGCATAATCTGAATTAACTCAACCACCTATAGTTTTCTGATCAGCCTTGTTAGCCTGTCCTACTTAAATCAACTAGGCGACAACAGCCTAAATCTCTCATTACTATTTTTCTCAGACTCACTCTCTGCACCCCTACTAGTATTAACAACATGACTCTTACCACTAATGCTCATGGCTAGTCAATCACACCTGTCAAAAGAGACCCTAGCCCGAAAAAAACTATACATTACAATACTTATTATCCTACAACTCCTCTTAATTATAACATTCACCGCTACAGAACTGATTATATTCTACATTCTATTCGAAGCTACATTAATCCCTACTCTTATTATTATCACTCGATGAGGCAATCAAACAGAGCGACTAAACGCTGGTCTGTACTTTCTATTCTACACCCTGGTAGGCTCACTACCCCTCCTAGTCGCACTACTATACATCCAAAACACAACAGGAACTCTGAACTTCCTAATTATTCAATACTGAGCCAAACCAATTTCAGCCACCTGATCTAATATCTTTCTCTGACTAGCATGCATAATAGCATTCATAGTAAAAATACCTCTATATGGGCTCCACCTGTGACTACCAAAAGCACATGTCGAAGCTCCCATTGCCGGCTCAATAGTCCTTGCTGCTGTACTGTTGAAGCTAGGAGGATATGGAATGATACGCATTACAATCCTACTCAACCCCACAACAAACCAAATGGCATACCCCTTCATAATGCTATCCCTATGGGGAATAATTATAACAAGCTCTATTTGTCTACGCCAGACAGACCTAAAATCCCTAATCGCATATTCATCCGTAAGCCATATGGCCCTAGTAATCGTGGCCGTACTAATTCAAACACCTTGGAGTTACATAGGAGCCACAGCTCTTATAATCGCCCACGGACTAACTTCCTCAGTGCTATTTTGCCTTGCAAACTCAAACTACGAACGAATCCATAGCCGAACAATAATTCTCGCACGAGGCCTACAAACCATCCTCCCCCTAATAGCTGCTTGATGACTACTGGCCAGCCTCGCAAACCTGGCCCTACCTCCTACTATTAACCTAATTGCAGAGCTATTTGTAGTAGTGGCCTCCTTTTCATGATCTAACATAACCATTACTCTCATGGGCACAAATATCATCATCACAGCCCTATATACCCTCTACATACTCATTACAACCCAACGAGGCAAATATACACACCACATTAAAAACATCAATCCATCATTCACACGAGAAAATGCCCTAATAACACTTCATCTGCTCCCACTTTTTCTCTTATCTCTCAACCCCAAAATCGTACTAGGTCCTATTTACTGTAAATATAGTTTAATAAAAACATTAGATTGTGAATCTAATAATAGAAGTGCAAATCTTCCTATTTAAACGAAAAAGTATGCAAGAGCTGCTAACTCATGCCCCCACGTATAAAAACGTGGCTTTTTCAACTTTTATAGGATAGAAGTAATCCATTGGTCTTAGGAGCCAAAAAATTGGTGCAACTCCAAATAAAAGTAATAAACCTACTTACCTCCTCTATACTCACTGCGATATTTATCCTACTCCTACCTATCATTACATCCAACACTCAATTATATAAAAGTAACCTATACCCTCACTATGTAAAAACCACAATCTCTTACGCCTTTACCATTAGTATAATCCCAGCCATAATATTCATTTCCTCCGGACAAGAGATAACCATCTCAAACTGATGTTGACTATCAATTCAAACCCTTAAATTATCACTAAGCTTCAAACTAGATTATTTCTCGATCATCTTCATCCCAGTAGCACTTTTCGTTACATGGTCGATCATAGAATTCTCAATGTGATACATACACACAGATCCCTATATTAACCAGTTCTTTAAGTACCTCCTTATATTCCTAATCACTATAATGATCTTAGTGACCGCCAATAATCTATTTCAGCTGTTTATTGGATGGGAGGGAGTAGGAATTATATCTTTCCTACTTATCGGATGATGATATGGTCGAGCAGACGCAAACACTGCCGCCCTGCAAGCAATTCTCTACAACCGTATTGGTGATGTAGGATTTATCATGGCCATAGCATGATTCCTTACCAACCTAAATGCATGAAACCTCCAACAAATCTTTATCACTCAACATGAAAGCCTGAATATGCCATTACTAGGACTCCTCCTAGCCGCCACAGGCAAGTCCGCCCAATTTGGCCTACACCCATGATTGCCATCAGCCATAGAAGGTCCAACTCCCGTCTCCGCCCTACTCCACTCAAGCACAATAGTTGTAGCCGGAGTCTTCTTATTAATCCGCTTCCACCCACTCATAGAACAAAATAAAGCCATACAAACCCTCACTCTATGCCTGGGGGCCATCACAACCCTATTCACAGCCATCTGTGCCCTCACACAAAATGATATTAAAAAAATTGTTGCTTTCTCAACTTCAAGCCAATTAGGCCTGATAATCGTTACTATCGGAATTAACCAACCCTACCTTGCATTCCTGCATATCTGCACACACGCATTTTTTAAAGCCATATTATTCATGTGCTCCGGATCAATTATCCACAGTCTAAACGACGAGCAAGATATTCGAAAAATAGGCGGACTATATAAACCAATACCCTTTACTACCACCTCCCTTATTATCGGAAGCCTCGCATTAACAGGCATGCCATTCCTAACAGGCTTTTACTCCAAAGACCTAATCATCGAGACAGCCAATACGTCGTATACCAACGCCTGAGCCCTATTGGTCACTCTCATTGCTACATCCCTCACAGCCGCCTATAGTACTCGAATCATATTCTTTGCACTCCTGGGGCAACCCCGATTCAACTCCCTAAGCCCAATCAATGAAAACAACCCCCACCTCATCAACTCCATTAAACGTCTCTTAATTGGAAGCATTTTTGCAGGATACTTGATCTCCCATAACATCCCCCCAACGACCATCCCACAAATGACCATACCCTGCCACCTAAAACTAACTGCTCTCGCCATGACCATCATAGGCTTTATCCTGGCATTAGAGCTTAACCTCGTGGCTAAAAACTTAAAATTTAAATACCCCTCAAATCTTTTTAAGTTTTCTAACCTCCTCGGGTACTTTCCAATCGTAATTCACCGCCTCCCATCGATAATAAGCCTAACCATAAGCCAAAAATCCGCATCGATACTATTAGATATAATCTGGCTAGAAAATGTAATACCAAAATCCATCTCCCACTTCCAAATAAAAATATCAACCGCCGTATCTAATCAGAAGGGACTAGTTAAGCTCTACTTCCTATCCTTCATAATCACCCTGACCCTTAGCCTACTCTTACTTAGTTTCCACGAGTAACCTCTATAATCACCAATACACCAATAAGCAAAGACCAACCAGTGACAACCACTAGCCAGGTTCCATAACTATACAGTGCTGCAATTCCTATGGCCTCCTCACTAAAAAACCCCGAGTCACCCGTATCATAGATCACTCAATCACCCGCACCATTAAACTTAAACACAACCTCAACCTCATCTTCCTTTAAAATATAGCAAGCAGTCAACAACTCCGCTAATACCCCCGTAATAAACGCACCTAATACGGCTTTATTAGATGTCCACGCCTCGGGGTAGGGCTCAGTAGCCATAGCTGTAGTGTACCCAAACACCACAAGCATGCCCCCCAAATAAATTAAAAAAACTATTAAACCTAAAAATGACCCCCCAAAATTCAATACAATACCGCAACCAACACCACCAGCCACAATCAATCCAAGCCCACCATAAATAGGAGAAGGCTTTGAAGAAAAACTCACAAAGCTCACCACGAAAATTGTACTTAAAATAAATACAATGTATGTTATCATAATTCTCACATGGATTCTAACCACGACCAATGATATGAAAAACCATCGTTGTATTTCAACTATAAGAACTTAATGACCAACATTCGAAAATCACACCCCCTTATCAAAATTATTAATCACTCATTTATTGACCTACCCGCCCCATCCAATATTTCAGCATGATGAAACTTTGGCTCCTTACTAGGGGTGTGCTTAATCTTACAAATCCTCACTGGCCTCTTTCTAGCCATACACTACACATCAGACACAATAACCGCTTTCTCATCAGTTACCCACATTTGCCGCGACGTAAACTACGGCTGGATTATCCGATATCTACATGCCAACGGAGCCTCCATATTCTTTATCTGTCTATACATGCACGTAGGACGAGGAATATACTACGGCTCCTACACCTTCTCAAAAACATGAAATATCGGGATTGTGCTATTGTTTACGGTCATGGCTACAGCCTTCATAGGATATGTCTTACCATGAGGACAAATATCATTCTGAGGGGCAACCGTAATCACCAACCTCCTGTCAGCAATCCCATATATTGGGACCGACCTAGTAGAGTGAATCTGAGGGGGTTTCTCAGTAGACAAAGCTACCCTGACACGATTCTTTGCCTTCCACTTCATCCTTCCGTTTATCGTCTCAGCCCTAGCAGCAGTCCACCTCCTATTCCTTCACGAAACAGGATCCAATAACCCCTCAGGAATGGTGTCCGACTCAGACAAAATCCCATTCCACCCATACTACACAATTAAAGATATCTTAGGCCTCTTAGTACTAATCCTAACCCTCACACTACTCGTCCTATTCTCACCAGACCTATTAGGAGACCCTGATAACTACATCCCCGCCAACCCCCTAAATACCCCTCCCCATATTAAGCCCGAATGGTATTTCCTATTCGCATACGCAATCCTCCGATCTATTCCCAATAAACTAGGAGGAGTTCTAGCCCTAGTCTTATCCATCTTAATCTTAGCCACTATCCCTGCCCTCCACACATCCAAACAACGAGGAATAATGTTTCGACCGCTAAGCCAATGCTTATTCTGACTCTTAGTGGCAGACCTTCTAACCCTAACATGAATTGGTGGCCAACCTGTAGAACACCCCTTTATTGCCATCGGCCAACTAGCCTCTATCCTATACTTCTTCATCCTCCTAGTCTTAATCCCCATCTCAGGCATTATTGAAAACCGCCTCCTTAAATGAAGAGTCTTCGTAGTATATAAATTACTTTGGTCTTGTAAACCAAAAAAGGAGAATATGTACTCTCCCTAAGACTTCAAGGAAGAAGCAATAGCCCCACCATCAGCACCCAAAGCTGAAATTCTTTCTTAAACTATTCCTTGCCAATACCAAAAAACAACCCCATGACTTTCATAATTCATATATTGCATATACCCGTACTGTGCTTGCCCAGTATGTCCTCATCCCCACAAAAAATAAGTGAAAAAATCCTCAATCCCCGTTAATACAGAACACACAACACGAAATAACCTGTTAACTACCGGACCCCCCCCCTCCCCCCGTTAACACATTACGTAGGGCATACTATGTATATCGGGCATTAATCGCCTGTCCCCATGAATATTAAGCATGTACAGTAGTTTATATATTTTACATAAGGCATACTATGTATATCGTGCATTAATCCCTTGTCCCCATGAATATTAAGCATGTACAGTAGTTCATATATATTACATAAAACATAATAGTGCTTAATCGTGCATATTCATGATTTAAAACAGTTCTTTCATGGATCTCAACTATCCGAAAAAGCTTAATCACCTGGCCTCGAAAAACCAACAACCCTTGCTCGAGCGTGTACCTCTTCTCGCTCCGGGCCCATTTCAACGTGGGGGTGTCTATAGTGAAACTATACCTGGCATCTGGTTCTTACTTCAGGGTCATGACATTCTTAAATCCAATCCTTCAACTTTCTCAAATAGGACATCTCGAT